>NW_012133446.1:0-8850 GCF_000313525.1 Fibroporia radiculosa | reverse complement strand
ACCCGCCAGAAGCAGATAGTCACCTCGCCATCATCCGATGGAAAATTGGCGATCACTCAATGCTCGGCCACAACACCAATTCTGAACAGATTCAAGGAAGAAGGTGCCCGAACAATTCCCGTTCATTCACAGGACACCGCTGGCCACGGTCTTTGGGCCACAGCGAAGCACACTTCGCCAACCTGCACACGACTATCGTCAAATGAACTCCTCACATCAGCCAATGCATTTCAATCTATCATGATAAATGACATAAAACGACAACTCGAATGAGCCATCGCATGCTCAATCCAAGTATGCGTCTTCGAGCAACTGACGAGCAATGAGCTGCCCAAGCATCTCGGCGCGACGTTGAACGGGGGACTGCATCTGGCTCGGGTCCGAGGCAGGAGGCGGAGCCGAAGCAGAGGGCTTGTTGTGGCTGGAAATGAACGTGCCAGACAATCAGAAACACGCCCCGCTGTAAACGGGAACACGCACTGGAACCACCAGCGACGTTGGACGGGGGACTGCATCTGGCTCGGGTCCGAGGAAGGAGCCGAAGCAGGGGTCTCCTTGTCGTGGCTGGAAATGAACACGCCCGACAATCAGAAACACGCCCCGCTGTAAACGGGAACACGCACTGGAACCAGTGACGGGCGTACAGAGCGTTCTCAATCTCACGCTTTGGCTGGTCTATCCTGTGCACTGACATTCACCCCAATGCGACAAACTAAGTCTGACTGAATGTTACTCACCCTGCTAAGATTCTTTTATTCTCCTTGTCCGCATCAGCCGCCTTTCTGTGCGCCGTGGCGTCAGTGGGATGGGACGCGGCAACGGAAGTATCATAGATTGGCCACTTACTTCTTTTCCGTCTCCACTTGCCACTTATTTGCATGACCTACTATGGGTCCAACAACGCCCTCCGTCATGCAAACTAGTGTATGGCAAACTGTGTCCAAAGTAGAAGGACCCTTAGGCTGCGCCCTTGCCGCAAGATCACGGGCATAAAAGATGTCGTAGTTTCGGCCGTAGAGGTCTCTGCAAATCGTGTTAGCATTACTGAATGAGTTTGAAAACGGCGTTGGACATACATGACAGGGGCGGAAAGGGCAGGCACGGCGGCTGCGCCCAAGATGACGATCGTCGAAGCACGCATAATTGAAAGTGTAAGTGAGAGGTAATGCGAATAGAGAGTCGTGTGGTAGATGTCGTTAAGAGATATGCACGAATGGACGTAACAGAAGTCAGGCTATTGCACAGGTCATGGATTGTGAGCCCGTCTCCCACCACACAGAGACTCTGCTGACTACGCACCAACCAGTACCGACTTCAGGGCTCGAAGAGAAAATGAGGAGCTGGAGATCATGGCTGGAGCAAGCGGGATTTTATACCTTTCTGCAACTAAAACCTACATCAGCCGATGTAATAATGTCTTTGATTGCGGGGACTACCATCAATTTATGGAGCGCATGTTCATTTGAAACGAACTCTTGCTGCACGAGGACAAGTATTCAGTCTTCACTGCCTCTGCCTGTCGACCCGCGGTGGCGCGCATCTCGGCTTCACCTAATCGAAAGCTGCGGCCTTTAACGTGTCCCTTTCACTCGCTCGCTCGCCCGCCCATTGGGTCGTCTGCCAACTGCGCTAGCTTCTCGCTTGCGCGTTGCCCACTTTCCTGCCATATAATTCAGTGTATCCGTTAGTGTATTCAAGGAGCGACACGGAATGGGGGAGACAAGATTAATGATGCACCGCCTGGCAAGACCTTACTGCAAACCGCCCACTACAAGAGAATAGATAGTGCGGAGTCAGACGGTTAGCCGATCCGGGGTCTTAGAGGAGCGCAGGCGCGTGTTCGATCAGACCTGCAGGATGGTACAGAACGTGTGTGTACGGCTCATGATCAGCACCAGCAAACGTTTCACCAATATTCCAGTAACTTCGCCTCGTAGCGCCATGTGGGAGATGTAAAGCACGAGTGTTGAGGCGTAGGTAGGTACTTATCGAGAGCGCCAACGCGGCGCAAGCGGGAAACGCATGGTAACGCTCAGCCCCCCCTTTTTTTTTTTGGAATTCTAAGGGGGGGCTGCTGATCAAATTGGTCACATCTGCGCCTACGCGAGTAAGAACTTTGAAGACAACCTAGAGGCGTAGATTGTTGATGGCATCTTGGCCGCATCCTTCGGCCACGGATGACATGAAAAGTCACGCAAGAGCCTAATCCCTGTTGCAACGCACTGCATCAGCCTCGCACACGTAGACGTAGAGATGTACAGAAATATATAGTCAAGACATCCGTGATTAACTCGCGAGCACTATGAGATGCTGTTTGACTCCATTCTTGACTGAATGTGCGACATAACCTGCAGGTTCACAAAGTGGAATGGGCTTTATGTCACAAATCCCATTTGTGAACCCGTCAATTATTCGCCTCACATTGTAATTTGCCGGATCATGACCGTCCGGCGTGCTGACACTACCGATGGCCGGTGCCGCAGGAGCAGCCACACTTGTATCACGGGTGGAAATGCTGCTCGCCCTGGTGACTCATTCGTGACCTCATCCCCAGACGTGTCAACACGTCTGGAGACGAGACCCGATGCGCGCAGTGTGACAAAACGCACCACACTCCGCAAATATGTTGACGGCCGGGCACAACCGCGCTGAGAATCCCCTCCGGACTTGGAACACCTGGATCGCCGCGACATAACAATGATCTGCTTAAGTAGTAAGTATCAAAAGATCGCATTGATCTGAAACAGGAGGAATGTCCTTATCGGGATCAGAACGGACGCCATCAGGGATCCTCTTCTCTGACTTCTGGAGTGATCGACGTTCAGAAGACTAGGAAATCTTTGATGGTACCAAGCCGTGTGTGGCCTGGCGAGAATTGACTCCGTTGTGTAGACTTGCCTGCTTCGGCCGTAACATAGTGGAAGTCAGGAGGGGAAATCAGTGAGAATGTGACATTGACGCAAATTGCTCTATGCGACAATATACCTCCAACAGGCCCACTCTTGGGAAGGATGGAGCAGACAGATGAAAGCATATTTGGAGGTGTCAGCGTCCTCTTGTCACCGCTACGTTCTGGAAGATGACTCTATATCCCATGCGAGGGACTCCCAAGTTGGCGACGACACTCTTATTGTTGCATCGCTTCCAAGAGTGGGCTTCCCTGACCAGCACGACGCCAACGCAGGCGTCAGTGCAACATATTTTCCAGAGGAAAATGCAACCTGAAGAAACGAGAGGTACTTGTTGTGCGTCGATGGCCTCTTTCAGGTCGGAAAGCTCGACAGACAGCCATCCCCGACACATCATACAGGATGCACGTAACTGGGTCATCACATACATAAAACATTGGGTTGTTCTGAGATATGGCAGGAGAACAAAGCAGAAGGTGAAGATGAGGAGGACAAAAAGAGGAGATAGCCCAAGGTGACCTGAGTTTTGATCTTGAGAATTAAATGCAATAGGGCTGCTCAATTGCTTACTGACAACACGTGCTTGTGCGCTTCCGCACTGGGGCTTGAGACCAAAATCATACAGTAAGTACCTACGCCTAGCGCGAGGATCAAGTTCACATAAGAGAATGGTGAATCGATGTCTTATGAGCATCGAGCCGGAATGAAATATAAATAGTAGGTACGGTACTACGCTGCTCTACACTGTAAGACAATGGCCGTGGGTTTTCCAAACTTGAAGCAAAGTTTCAATCAGCTTTTCAGTGGGGTGCATGAGAACGTACAAGAAAACGTCCAGATCCAATTGCCTATAAGGGAACAGCAAGCTCGCGCTCACTGTGACGGTAAACCCATACCCTGTGGTGTCCGCGCGAGACTTGAACACGTACTAGAGCTGTCATGGAAGGCGCGACGATAGGGAAACGTTTGCTGCATGTACTTCACCTGGGCGCCCATGTAGATTGTGCCAACGGCAAAGATGAGTAGGTTGAAGGCAAGAGTGTTGATGGCGGGGGGTTTATGTGCAATTGAAATTTCCTGTGAGTGTAAGGAACATATCACGACGGGGGTTAGCTCATGCACGATGTTCGAGAGCAGCACATGTTACATGCCTCTCAAAGACTGAGCGGCTCATCTAGTACCGAGGACTGATTGAACGTGGTCTAGTTGTATTCCATCATGTCTGATGGAGCTGACCTGTATATTCTATCGATGCATCCTTTCAGTGGATGTGTTACTGGCCAAAAGAGAGGAAAGTAGTCTCGACTAAGGCGACGACCCGTAGGATAGCGCAATATGGCGATATGTAGTCACGAGTCAAGTACTCCTCACTTTTCAGGTGATGACAGAGCAAGGAATGACTATTTTCCTAGCGAGGAAAGGCCCGTTTTTCAAGGGAAGAAAGGCTTACTCAACTTGATTGGCACCTTTCTGATGCCTTTCTGACACCTTTTTGTCGCAAGAAAGCGGCGATTGCTTTGTTGTGCGAGCGAGAACACGTTGTGGAGATAAGGCTCCCCACAAGAGCGGAGTGGACCTGTCAGGATCAGAGGCAAGCTCCAAGGATAAATCATGTAGATTGCAAAAATGAGACAGATAGGAGGTACAGTAACGTAGCTGTTCGTTCTCTTGTTCACCTTGTTAGACGCTGCCACGCACAATAAATCCATGGCTGTACGTTCAGTGCAGGTAACTGAAAACAACGGAGATTAAAATAAGAGCTCAGGCCGACAGACGTGAGAACTTTTGAAAGATTTTATACAGTACACTTGGTCGTCGATATGAGAAAAAAATCGAGCGCATATAACAGCTGGTGCACGAGGCGAGTGAGAAAAACTGACTTGTCATCTGCATCATTGAATCGCGATTGTCGCCGACTCGCTTCTACTGACAGTAGTGATGAGCGCGGGTGGGAGGCTAGCGGAAGTCATAAGCTGATGCCATCGTATTCGCAAGGATCGATGATGCGAGGCGGCCGAATTGAGGGAAAGACCAAAGGCCGAACCGGTCCTTGCCTTTCTTGGTTCACATGCGCCAGTTGAACGTGCCCCGTGTTTATTCTTTGAACCCCATTGCTTCTGACCAATGCATTTCTGATTGAATCCTGAGACCGAGATCGCGTCATCTCCGTGCAACATGGATAGTAACGTAACGGCTTGCTGAGAGTACTATCGGCAACCGAGAAGCGAAATATCTTCTGGGGGCGCCACCGCGGCGACTGTTCCCACCCAAATGATTGATGGAGTGATTGATTTGATCGTGAGGATGAGGCAAAGATTATATCTGTATGCTGAAAACTCGAAATTACCTCTCCAGCAGCGTGTACACAGCAAGTACAATAAGCAGATCGGGTTTCAGTGTTGTGTGCACCTGAGGAGGTACAACGGTCACATAAGCGACCAACTGGCAACTGAGAGCGGCCGTCGCGCTTCGCCGCTTTGAATATTAGTGTGCCACTTTCAATTGACTTACTCACTCATTTAACTTCCACATACACACAACCCTCGTAGTACACAGTCTGCATCTCCCGTTTTCGTAACTACCAACAAGTTTCTTTGGCCCAGGTCAGTGTCGACCACCAGACGGTGTAATCGAATGTGACATGTGTGACATTACCGCTCATCTTCTGAACCAAGGTCTTTTGACAGCCTACCTCGATCCTCACATATTTACAACACCCGTAAAAATGTATGACTCTTTTGTCAAGATAGGAAACTTGCTGAAAATTCCGTTTGGTATTCTACAGAAGCCCTCAAGCGTGCGGGGAATCCAACAGGCTGGATCCAAGGGCGCCCTTTCACTTCTGAGTCCGACGCACAGCGCGCGCAAATTGGAATATGGTATGTATGTAGTAAAGATATCGACTGATGGGCTCATCTGAAGACATCTCTGGGGTTGCGCGGTGTGGTTCGCCGGTCGGACACAGGGCGTTAACGTCAGGGTCGGGGCATGGTGAGCATCAGTGCACAACTGCTTTGAGATCAAATGGTGGCCACGAGCGCAATTTTTACAGAATTCCTCATTTCTATGATTCTATGAAGGCGCCAGTGTTCCCTGCTGATGCTTTTCTTCAATGCAGTGTTAGAGTCTCATGATCAGTGTCTACTCTATCGGCCGAGCCAGTCGTCACCCGAAGCAACAAGCTCACTTTCTCAGCGTGATCTCCTATGATACGCCTGGCACTCGCTCGTAGATCCCCCCTTTTTGGTCCGATAGATTCAGGGTATTGCGCGCTTGGAGAGATCTAGATGGTATGGCCATTGTAAAATTCGAAAAGTCGATATCCACTTACCAGTTTTCGGACCCCATAACGCTCTACAGCCCCAGAACAAGAGCTCCATCTCTCGCGGCTAGTCCATCGACAGCGTACCCGCGCAGAATGCCCCCGTCGTCTGCAGCACAGTATTCACCCATCGCCCAAGGCAACCACTATGACTCCTCCGAGAAGCTTCTCACTCAGCCCGGAGACATAGATGTCGGCGACAACGGTGCTTGTGCATGCGGCTGTCATCGCTCCTCAGGTTTGCGCCGTTTCTGGCCCTGGATCCTCCACGTCTTTGTGTTCCTCCTCAACATCATTGTGTTCGCACTTGTCCTTCATACCCACACTCACCGCCCCGAACGCACCGACTGGGACGACCTCCTCAACGCTCACTGTGCGTCCCCTTGCGCGTGCACACACGGTCGCTAACCCGCCCTGCAGCTCCCGTCTACCCCGCCATCGAGTACAATGTCGTACGCTTCAACGGGACCCTCGGCTTCCATTCGCCTTACGTTGGATTCGGCCCTGCTATCGATGCTGCCTGGGCAAAAATCACAATGACCAATAAAATAGGCTGTGTGTGCCCGTCCTAACTGTGCCCGCGCTCTCTGACCTGCCCACAGTGATCCCGATCCGGGTCCCAGACGACTACCTGGCCCGCATCGAGCTTGACGATGCCCGTCGGCAATCCAAAGTCCGGTTCCTCCCTGAGGATGGCGGTGGCGCCATGGGCACCATCGACGTATTCCACAACCTGCACTGTGTCGTGCGTGTCCTGGTCTCGTCTCACTGTACGCTGCTAATCCCTGGTGCGCAGGACATGCTCCGCCAGTACTCCTATGCCGAGCATTACCCCGAGATCCAGCACGACATATCCACACGACCCCGCTTTGTCCATGACCATATAGGTGCGGCCCGCGTCCATATCCGTTCCCGTTTTTCCCTTGGCGCTGATCGCACACACAGATCACTGTCTCGAAATGCTGCGTCAGAACCTGATGTGCTACGCCGACACCGCGCTCATCACGTACGACTGGGTCGCTGGCGTCCCCAAACCCTTCCCCGACTTCAACACCGTGCACCAGTGCCGCGACTTTGCAAAGATCCAGGAGTGGCAGAGCGCAAACCGCGTGCGTGTCCCTCTTGAGCGCATCCAGGCCACGAGGATGGGCGGGGAAGGCGAGCTCTCCGCTGCAGACGTCGATCTGAATGGTGTGCTAACTTTGGGTGGGATGGACGGTTCTCTGCGCCACTCGACGGACTGAAACGTGACGAGCGCCGGTGTGCGATCATGTAACTAGTTAGTGGTGTTTGCCTGAGCTACGCTCTGCTACGGGTTAGGCCCTGTGAGGGTGAAAGAATAGGCAGGATGTCGACATGACGCTAGCAAAGATGCAATGAAACTTCACTGCGGAGATCTTGGTTGCTCGCACTTCTTTGCACCTGGGGGCTGGAGCGAGCGTGATTGATTACCGTGTGAAAAGAGGCTGAGGCGAGCGTTGGTGGACTCGTCTGGCGGTATGGCCAGGGAATAGGACAGGGAGTTCTATCCAAAAGGCCTGCGCCTGACTCAGACATTGACGCGGATGGTCCAGGCGCTGGGTACAATGAGGAAGCAGGACGGTGCAAAGTGGGTTGGCGCACGTAAAGTGTGCCGCATCAGATGCCCGAGTGCTGTCCGAGATGTCCAAGCCTGAGTGCGATACTACTGTGCGCCCCGATTGGCGTGAAGACACGGGCGCGAAGATAGGTGAATTATGTAATTCGCGCGAATCTGATTTGTCTCGATTTCTTTCCTGGCGTCACAGTTTTCTGCTTTTAGTCCATGTCGCTTTTCTTTGGAAGCGCTGAAGCGTTGGATCCAAAGTCTTGTCCTAATTCAAATGTGCAGCGTTTCCCATGTCCTTCTTGATGCAAGCGACATAGGCTCCGATTCTACAACCCAAACAACGGGAACCGTCTCTCGGTGCTGCTTTTTCCCAATTGCATCTGTGACCCAAAAACCGACCCGTTCAGTGCGTGGTTCCATCATCGGACGAATACCTGCGTCGAGCGCCGCGGCGAACTTGAATGCAATCCGAGGCTCGCGTGCCCTCGTGATGCTCATTGCACTCGAATCTGCTTCCACCCACTATCCGCTCCAGCATCTCTGCTCGTCTTCAACAATGGGCAATCTTCCGCTTCCCTTGACATATATAAACTTGCCTTGGTCCCTCCCAATCCTTCAGCATCCTCTCGGATTCTACTAGCTCATCCACCTCATCCACCATGCGCCTCTCTCTCGCTTTCGCTGCCCTCCTGCCTCTTGTCGTCCTCGCTATCCCTACCACACGTAAGTCACCCGCTCGTTCCGCATGGCGTCGCTGACCATCTACCTTTGCAGACATCCGCTCCTCCGCATACGAGAAGGACCTCTCCGCGGTTGGCAGCGCTGGTGAGCCAGCAATGCACATGCATTGCTCATCTCCTCTACCCTACCCTGTCCGCATCCCTCGCTAATGCGTCTTGCTCCCTAGACGGCACTTACACCGACGAGACCCCCATATATGGCCGCCGCGACGAGTACACTGACGAAACGCCCATTTACGGCCGCGATAGTTACACCGACGAGACTCCCATATATGGCCGCCGTGATGGGTA
>NW_012133445.1:9605-44516 GCF_000313525.1 Fibroporia radiculosa | reverse complement strand
ACATGGCAGGCAGGCTCTGAGAGTCAGACTCCCACCTGGCCTCTCTCAGAGTGCGGCCCTCTTCATCCTCCGGCGTCGTCCTCCGCGTCTTTCCACGCCGGCATGCCCGCAGGCGAGGCCTGGCCTTGGCCGGAGGACGCGTGAGATCCGACCCGACTTTGATCCATTTCAATCTGTCACTTCCCTCGCCTTGTTCGCCTCGTCCGCATCCGCCAGCCTCCACCGCCTCCGGTTCGCTCTCTCCAATCTCCCAGCTTCCTCCAAACTCCCGATTCTGGCCATTCTTGTTCTCGATGTCCCCCTCCCCCCCCTACTTATCGCCCCCAGCGCCCTATCCTCCGTTCCAGCTCTCGGCCCCGGCCCGTGTTCCCCGGCGCGGCTGCCCGTCCCGTCCGACCCTGCGGCATCCGAGGCTTTCCCAGTGCTCCTCCACCCAGTCAGCCAGCGTCGACGCCCTCAGGCTGTCAGCCCTGCACAAACAGACAGCAGCCCGCTTTGTTCCCGCCCCGTCCCGCTGATGGCTTTATCCGGTGCGCGGTGCGCGGCGTCCCACTAGTCTCAGACGCCTTATCGTCGCACATGTCTGTGCCCTGTCGGCCTCCGCAGTGCCGCCCAATCCATCCGGCTCGCCACCGCGTCTGCCTGCGGGTGCGGACGCCCTCCTGCCCTGCCCCTGTAAATCCCCACCCGTGCCCTGATCGATTCGATGAGATGCGTCGCGGAAGGTCTGCTGCCAAGCGACCCTCCGCGCCCCGGTCTCCCCACATCCACTTCGCCCGGACGACTGCGCCCTTTTCCATCAAAACGCGAGTCGCTAGCACACGTCTCAGACGCCCGGCCCATCACCACCGCCCGCAGCACAGCCGCCATGCCTGTCTCCCTCCACATCCTTCTGCCCCCCTGGTCAATGATCCTGCCCATGCCGACGTCCACGGACGATTCTCTCACGTGCTTCCCCAATGCCCCCAGTCATGTGCTCCTCTCGTCCACCTCTCCCGGCCCCATGCCCATGCAATCCAACAACACCCCCGCCGCGCTGCTTCTCGTCACCCCCAGAAGACAACAACATGCTCCTCTTACGGCAGGCTGCCAGCCCCAGACCCGTTAGCCCTCCCTGCCTCCGATGCGCTGATCATCAGGGCTCTCCATCGAGCGCCGCACTCACCTAGTGACTTCATTCTCAGACCAGCGGTACTCGCTCTCACGCGATAAAAATGACTTCGTCTTGATCCTCTGTCATCTGACCCTAGCATAGCACAACACCTTCCAATCCACGTCTCTTTTTTTTCTTCTTTGGTTTGCGGCATGCATTCTTATCCTCCGCATTGAATGGAATCGTTGAATCAGCCTCTCGAGCTGAAACCCGAAAGCAGAATCCACCACGCGGCTCGAACCTCGCGCAGCCACCGCGGGCCATCCTTGGCCCGCACGGATAAGCTACCGAAACGGGTAAAATGCGCCAGATAACCGCCTAGATCGACGTCGTGCCACGCGGCGCCGGGCCTGGCCCTGGCAGCCCTCAAGCTCAAGATAGCCTCCGGCGAACAGCACACGCGTCGGCCACGCGCCGGCGGCATATATATATTACGTAATACCCAACTTTGCGTGCTACCCGCGCCCGCGAGCACGCCGGGCCGGCGCACGGCCGGCACAGCAGCGCCGCTGCGCTGTCGCCGGTGGCAGAGTAGGAACACGAACACCAGCCAATCGCAGCCCGACCGCCGCGCACCGCCCCGTCCTCATCCTCGCGCTCCTCTGGGCAGACCCAGCCCGGCCGCACACAGCCAGCAGTCGAGACTCGAGAGCCTGCCCGAAAGCTGCCGCGCCCGCATCGCATATAAAATTGCCATCCGTCCTCCATCAGCTTTCACATGAACGTGGAGCGGCAGCAGTACCGCCCCCGGAGCTGCCTGTGCACAAAAAAAACCCGCTTCTCTTCTCGCCTTCTCGTAACCTGTCCACGCGCGCGCAGGTGCAAAATACAAGGCCGCTGAGAGACCCCGCCACGCCCTTGGCTCGGAGCGCAGAGCGAGCGACCAGATCGCGCGCGCACACACACGCGTTCTAGACGTCGCCCGGCCCTCCCTGCAGGAGACCAGGCCGGCGAAGATCTGCATTGGCATAGAGATTGTACGTACCGGCACCTCGCGGACGCTCGTCTTCATTAGCCCCCGTGCGGCGCGACTGGGCAACCGTCCCGGGAGTCGAACGGCCGAGACGCAGAAAATGGTGCTTGCTGTCTGCACTATCCGGTCCTTGGCGAGTCCCTGCCAGCCTTGCGATGGAGTGCGCACGGGTCACAACCCACATGGTCGTAGCGCGGGTCTGTCTGCGCACGGAGCTA
Source organism: Fibroporia radiculosa (assembly GCF_000313525.1). Lineage (NCBI taxonomy): Eukaryota > Fungi > Basidiomycota > Agaricomycetes > Polyporales > Fibroporiaceae > Fibroporia > Fibroporia radiculosa. The sequence goes on along the minus strand of NW_012133445.1, from coordinate 42,172 downwards.
GAGAGCGTTTTTTTTCCTCCTTCCACGAAAGATTTTCCAGCCTCCATCGACGGGCAGGAGGCGGGAGGCTGCCGTGATGGCCTGTCAGATAGGCTCTGCCGCATGGTGTTGTATCTATCGGAGGCGATGCGACCAAGAGGCGTCCAGTTTTCGCCGCAGTCGGTCAGCATAGCGCGTCCGTCGAGTCCAGCCTAGTTGCCAATCAGAGAGGCTCAAAGCCAGCGTCAGCCGGTTCCAGATTAGCACGCGCTGTGGATGGCACCCTTCGTGATGAGCGCGCGTCCTACCATTCTGTCTGCCGAGGATGCCAGAGGACCAGATGATTTAAGACCGAGTCGTCTGAGGCAGACAGCTGCGGCAGCAAGATAGCCGCCATCTAGACACAGGGAGGCGCACACAGAACCAGTAGACAGAGGACAGCGTAGCGGACAGGTAGCTCGAGAGACAGCTGCTGGCGCTTGCTCGTCGACAGCCATCCAGGGTCTCTATACGCGACGTGCAGCATGCATCTACGGACGGCCTTGACGCAGTGGGACATGGGGTAGACAGTCGACAGTCGTTCTAGCGGCCGAAATACCCGATTCTCGGTATTGGAACCCCAGCGTAGACTCGTACATTCTTCGGGATGGAGAGTCTAAAATTACCGGAGACGATGGGTAGCAGACATTCAGATGCAGATGCTCGTGCACCGTCTGTCAGCGACATACGACTCCAGACACACACAGCGACTCACCTATACACTGCCTGCATCCGACCGTCCAGGCGATCTCGCTCGTCGAATCTTCTCGTGGACTACAACACCTGCTTATTCTAGCAGCATCTCTCTGTGACTGGTGCGACTGGACCGCGGAATGCGCGCGGATCATATCTCTGGGCTGCTTTCGGTTGGGCAGCCTGTCCTGTCGCCGAAGAAAATGCAGAAATTCCAAGACGAAAAAGTCCGCGCGCCAGAGGACGTGGCAGGCGGGATGGCCCTGCGGCTCTTTCCGACGGGGTATCCTTTGCTTTAGGACACGGAGACCATCGGCTGTCACCAACGCGCGCGCGCCCCGCGGATATCAGCTATCTAAGCTCGCTGGAATAATTAGGAATCCTCCCCGGGAGGCCTCCCCGGCACGTGTGGGCTCGCCTTGTACTCTCCCCTCCCGGCCCACCGGTGAACACGGGCGCAGCGAACCTACGCACCTTCTTGTACTCGTGCGTGAACAGTCATCCCCACCCAGAGGAGCGAGCGCGTCCACATGATGCAGGTGAGTGCCGGCAGAAGGGTACGTTCTTGACAGATCGTGGTCTGCTCTCGTTATCCGCAGAGCACATGCGGAGGGAACGCGGTCGATACCTGTGGGAGGAGGACACGAAACACTGGAACACTGCGCGAGCTTCGCGACAGGAGGTCGTCCGGGATTGGACACGTCGAAAAGCGGGGATGACAACGAGCCTCGCCCGCATACGTATGAGGTCAGTGCAGACGGTGATGCGGTGTGAAAACGGGGTGCACGCTTGTTCAGTGCGTCGAACACGCCTCTGGTGCTTCGGCAGCATATTCGAACCGTTGGCCGGCAGTCGGCTGTGACGTTCGGGGTGCTCTGTAAGTGACCGTGGCCGCTACGCCGTTCAGGTAATGCTGATGCCATCCCATTGTGAACAAGAAGACTGACCTCGGCGATTGGAGAACTTGCGATAACATCTCAGGCCGGTCACATCTTCAGAGCAATGACAGCCTTCGTGTGTTCTTCAACGAATGCATATGCCTACTTCCCCGATGCGTCTCTGCAGATGAACAGCAGCTCCAGCGTCCGAAGCTACTAAGTATCTTCCAATGTCGTTTACTGACGAACGACAAAGACAAATAAACCCCTTTTCTCATGCTCTCCTGCCCATACTAGCGAGTCGACATCGCTAACAATGTCATTAGCAATGATTATCCCAGATGGCCTATCCAACCTATTTGCCAATTCATAAGCAGGACTACAGCACCGGAATGAGGTCAGCCGCGCAAACCTGAACGTAATTACCCCGAATAATCTGACAAGCGCCTCACGGTTCCGGTGAGATGGCAACTCGCAGGCAATTTGGCAATTACTGCAGCGCAACCGCCCTGGACAACACAGAGTGGCACGCGCTGACTGATCTGACTGGTTGCTGTCGAGACGTTTGCGGATACAACGGATCGCTATACAAGGGCAAGCGGGGAAGGCTTTTACGAAATTACGAATACCACGACGAAGTCGCCAACTTCTGCAAGATGGGCAAGATGCATTCCGGCACCCTCAGCCGTCCCGACCTTCCGTCAGTGCCCAGCCAATCCCCTTGTCACGCACCAACGCGAAGGGCATGTCGAATCAATGCGAACGTGTCATCGTCTGCTCAAGGGATCAATGATGTCGCGTACACTGTCCCCAACCGCAGAACGGTATGACCGCTGTCGTCGGCGGAGATCAAGCCTGAGGAGGGTGAGGTAGCGTCGTGTGCTGCGTTCCCGCGGAAGATGGATCAATTTTGTTATCGATCTCCAGCATGGAGCAGAAGGCTGCTGTTTGCGGATTGGGATAGTGTGGAGCTGCATAATTCAATGAGCAAGATGGACAGGCGGGCGCGTACAACACAGCGTCATGGACACTCACGTTGTTGCTTTCGGCTAGCGCCTTCCGAACCCGGAGGTGGAGCGCTCGTAATAAATGTTTGGCAATCGTCCACTTTTTTAATCCCTGACTCGGGGAGCACATGGCGTCTGACCCATTCCAGTTCCTTCTCGACTGCTTTCCTCGCTTCCGTCTCTGCAGGGTAAGACATTTGTAGTCGGTTGAGTGGCATATATGGATGGAAGGCACGAGTGATAGCAAGCCATTCGGGATCGAAGCTCAAAACAGGGAGATGGTTTCTTTCGTCTGGACGGAGATTCGATAGCATAGGTGATTCTGGAACATCGATTACTTCAAGAAATTGTCGTTTTGGTAAGCATTTGTCTAGCGCAATGAATTTAGTATTCTTCGGAGGTAGCGAAGCGGATGCTTCTCCTTCAGCCTCGACATCTGTATTGGCCTTCTCTTGACTCAAATGAGGGGGTTCCGCTTCAGCTGCTTTCGTATCTTCGGTGTCATCGTCTTCAATCGTGATTTCATCCGGGTTTGTCCCCTCCGCCGTTGTTGGCTCTGCTTGTCTGTTGTCTTGTGGTTGAGCACCGTGTCTTACATTGGCCTCAAAACGACAATGTAGATGAGCAGAAAACCACCAATCAGGTTGCAGTGTCTTCATCAAGCCCATGAGGGGTGGTGAGCCGAGGGAGCCCTTTTGAATGTCCTCGCGGAAGTATGGTTTTCGCCGTAACAAATCGCGTAGATTGCCATACTGCTCGATGGATCTAGGCCAATCGTGCGATAGAAAAACGGTGGGCGAGGAGAGCTGCAAACTCATCGTAAGCAAAGTTCGAAAGCTCTAATGCGAGCTGCAGTTATCTTACCAAGGACAACCTGCGGACGTTGAACTCGCGGATATGGTAGATGCTCCTCATCGATCCATGGTTGTACGGCAACCGTTCCCAATGACCTGCATACGGAAAGTCAAACTGCTGTACCTTGACAGCAGCGCAACATGATCCTACGCACCAAGTTGGAAATCTTGGTATTTGAATATACCAGATGCGCCTGCAATTCTAATGCCGTTTACTTGTACACATCCTGCATGCCCGAGGAAATATATGTTCGGCGCTAGCCATCCCCCGTGATACCTGATCCATTTGCACATATGGTGAGCAGAATGCAAGTCGCTGCAGGTCCGTAGCGACGCACAACTCCCACAGGTAATTTGACGATTCATGATTGCCTCCAATCACGATAGTGAGAATAGGTGCGCGCTTTTCCCCCGAATAATACCTGTAGGAAGACGATCGGTCAGTAGCAAGCTACGCTCCAGTCGATACTAGGCGGTCGTCGATGGAGCGGCCAGTAGACGAAGCGCCCACCTACTTGCAGAATCCACCTAATTCGCGGTACTTATCCGGCACAGCCATACATTGGAGGTCTCTCGCGTTTCGGATGGCCTGGAAATCGCCACATATGAGCAGGAGATCGACTTTGTAATCGTTTTGTTGTTCAAGCCGTGAGATTTCTGAGTAAATAGCGTCCAATGCGCCATGGCAGCAGCCTTCGATGGCAATCTTGTTGAAGAAATTTCATAGTTGTACTCGTAGACTCGTGTCATAAGCTCACCTTCATTGCCTGGACGGAAAGGTCAAGATATTATACAATTATGGGAGTCTGAGTAGGCTGCAGGGTGATTGTGACGGTCAGATACTGTAGGTCTGGCGTTCCCCGTTGTAACAAGAATAAGCAGATGGTCGAGCGGAAAGATGAACGACAACTCTTACATTCAAAGAGTTGTCCTGGACCATTGCGTCAAGTTCCTGAATCCTATACTTTTGAGAAATGATCACATGACTCCTCCCCTCCTCCGTCTGCGTAGACGCCCGCTTGCAATTCACTTTTGCATCAGCCACTTCGCTCGCAGCCCGGATGTTACGGACAATGTGAGTGTCTATTCACGTCACATTGGGAAGGATCTGATCTCATCACCGCAGAAAGCCAAAAAATGCTCGGTCGAAGAGGGTGCTGCAGGCACGTGAACCGAAAGAGGTCGAGGATCCTCGGACGGCAATTTTTGTGAAGGGCACACATTCTGGAGAAAAGGTAACGGGTGTCATGAAGGAACTCGTACGTGTGCTATATGTCCATAACTCGAGGTATCTCGTGCTTATTTTCTAACTCTTAGATGGCGCTCAAACGACCGAACGCTATCTCGTTTTCGAAGAAAAATGCCGTGCGACCGTTCGAAGATGCTTCTTCGCTTGAATTCTGGGCGCAGAAGAACGATGCAAGTCTATTTGTGGTGGGCCAAACTACTAAGAAACGTCCAGACGGTATGGTGCTTGTTCGCATGTATGACAATCGCGTCCTGGACATGTGCGAGCTCGGAGTAGAAAATTGGGTTAGCATGAACGAATTGAAGGTCCGTACGATAACTGTCCTGCATTAGTTCGGAAGCTCAGTGAGCAACAGACACCGAAGGCAACACCGGGCCATAAACCACTCATGCATTTTGCGTCCGAGTTGTTTGACACCCACCCGCGATTCATTCAGCTCAAATCAATGCTGATGGATTTCTTCAGCGGAGAAGTTCTGGACTCGATTTGTCTGGCAGGCTTGGAACATGTCATCAGCGTGTCTTTAGCACCAACACCCGCATCTATGAACTCCACGGCAGACAATTTGCAAGGATCGGCATCCAAGGCTTCGGAAGGAGCAGAGAGCTCACTTCCCAAAGTCCACGTGCGTGCATATACAATACGACTACTTGCGTCAGGAACACGGACGCCACGAGTCGAACTCACGCCGATGGGGCCCTCACTTGATCTTGTCTTGCGGCGGAATACCGAGCCCGATCCCGAGATATTGAAGCAAGCGATGAAACGGCCGAAACTGCGGAAGCAGGATGTGGAGAAGGGCTTGGGCAAGAAGCGCAAGAACATCGAGGTCGATGAGATGGGTGACGTGCGCGGACGAATTCATGTCGCGAAGCAGGACTTGGGACGGCTGCAGACGAGAAAGATGAAAGGCCTGAAGGGTGGGCAAGAGGAGAGCGACGACTCTGACGACGAAAGTGGGGACGAGGAGGCTGCCCAGTCTCGGAGAAGGAAGCGGAGGAAGGGGGAGTAGATTGTCAGTAAGAATAGTGTTATTATTACGCCCATGTCCTCTTCTCTTGCACTACACCGACTTTCGGATTTCGGCGGCTTTATAATTATATGCTGTGTGCTTACATAACAATTTTCCCGTCCGCAATTGTGAAGCTCTCTGCGTTGTCAGACTCGGGTCTATCGTCGACGCCTCCCTTGTCGCCGTCCATCGTGTCAAGCTCGCTTTTGATTGCTTCCTCTCCGCAGTCGAGCTCGCATTTGACGCCGCGCCTGAGGTCCTCTATCTGATCACTTGTCCTCACCCCACGCTCCTTTCTGACTTATAATTGTTGGTAATCAGCCATGTCGTGTATGTTCCAGAGAGGCCTGGTCGTTATCTTATGCTAAACACCCTCTTTGTAGTTTTAACTAAACTTGAGCCCAAGTACGCGCTCCCTCATCAATCAGTGCGATAATGGTTAACAATTCTCTGGCTATAGTAAAGCCTCTAGCTCTAGCATCGCCCCGTCCACCTCGTCTCCGACGACGAGCTCGGAGACTTCTCAGACGTCAACATCTTCGACGACATCGTCCTCGTCGTCGACATCGACGACGACCTCGAGCTCTTCTACTTCCAGCTCCTCCACTACCTCGCAGACCTCCACGTCGACGTCGACGTCGACGTCGACCTCTTCCTCGACTTCCAGTTCGACGAGTTCGACGACATCAACAACCACTTCATCTACAACCTCGCCCTCCAGTACTACAAGTCAAACGACTTCACCGACAACTTCGACCACTAATACAGCTACAACCACAACGTCTTCTCCCACGACGACGTCCTATTCGTCATCTTCGCTCACTACCTACACATCGCAATCGACCTCCGATGGGCAGATCGTGACCTATACCTCGACCGTTGCTGTGTATCCCACAACGAGTGCTAACAGTGATGCAAGCACCGGATCTTCGTGAGTCCTTATTTTGCTATCGCTGAGACCTCTGTATTTTCCGTATGATTACACATTTCCACGGACGAAGCGAAAGTGAACAAGCATATACAGTCCTTTTAAATTTCTCACCGGCTTCTGTGTCATCTGCCCCATCGAGCGCTTCCCCTTCGGGATTCCCGCCTCTTCGCCGAACCGAAGCTCTGTGCTGATATTTCATAACAGGTTCTGGAACAACAAGGGCGATGTTGCTGGTGTTTTCACTGTCGTCGGTGTGGTCGCTCTAGTTGTTCTCATAGCCATTATTACTGGGGCTGTTCGTAGGCGTCGCGCTAGGAAGTTCGATCGGGACGCTGCTGAAGCCGCCGCAGAGGCTGCTGCCAACACTCACGCCCCGGACTTTACCGATGATGACTATGGCTATCGTGACGATCGTAACCAGGACTTCGCAGAACGTGGTGGCTACTCCGATACCGCTAGTCATGGTACATTCAGTCAACCTCCTATGCAGCCAGGTGAAAGCTACAACATGAGCGAGCTCCCGCCATTTGATCCATACTTCTCTGCTGGTGCAGCAGGTGATCCTTACTCTGCAGCAGGTGCGGCGGGTATAGGTGCGGGTGTGAATCGTGCGCGAAGCTTAGGTCATACGAATACCTTCAACCCGTATACTGCTCCAACGCCGGTTTCCGTGCCAAACGCCTACCAGGATGGATCCCCTCCTCTTGGGGCGTACGGTGCGCCTCAGAATCAATACGGTGCCGCGATGGCATCTTCAGGCGTCAACAGCAATAGCGACCTCCTCGCTGCGGCGGGGATTGCGGGTGGGGCGGGCGGGGCTGCCGCTGGACTCGCGCGCGGACCTTCTCCAATCGCGTCTTCAGGACCCCAAGATACCCTCGCACGGAACAGGAGCTTGGGTGCGAACACGCTCATGAGCTCTGGATCTGAATATAGCACATCCGCTGCCACTCACCAGCAGTATGGCGCATATCCCTCTGCTACCCAGGGGCAGCCTGGCGCCCGACCCGTCTCCTTTGGCGACCCTACGTCGAATTCAACAGAGAGTCTACCAAATCCGTTCGGCTCAGCGGCACAACCTGGGGAGACTAGTCTTCTCGGAGCTACCTTCAGCTCGCCGGAAAATTCTGCGGACGAGCATGGGGCTGAGCTTGGTGGCGGAGCACCTCACAGCCCAGAGGAGAATCGTATGAGTCTGCGCGACGAGGACGATTATGGGTTCAATGGCGGCCGCAGAGTGCTGAAGGTACGTGGTCCTGCGGCTCGTTTGGTATAGGCCGAGTCAACTTAGTGTATACTTTAGGTTGCCAATGAGTGATCATTAGTAAGTTTCCTGGCCACTTTCGTTACGCAACTATCGGCGGTGACGTCCGATATTGTGGCACTGGACCATCGTACCCTGAAAATTTGCAATCTCTCCACTTGCTATTTATGTTTGATTGCTTTCGCTCCGCGAGTGATTGCTACCTACAGTTTCTACGCGCTGACAGTGATTTTGCCACTCAACTGCGCATCGCACCTTAGATTATCCTCTCATCTATTTCTCTTATGTTTTCATCGACGTACGCTACATTTGTTTTCACAGCTGCGTTAAATCTTGGACAATCCTTTCATTGCCATATGCGTTCATTTGGGTTGCTCTAGTGGGCCTTGTACAGTCTGCCGCTGAAGCGCTACAGATCGTTGAGGCATGTCTAATGTTGTGTCGGCGGTAGGCCTACGTGTCTGATAGTAAAAGCACAAGAAAATCAATAGCAATGTATCATTGATGTGTTGCTGATGTTTGCAGACTTCCTGTTGGATTTGAAGTGAGTTAGGGTTGTAAGGTAAAGCATCAAATGGTTCGCCGAAGAACAGAAGCGATTGCGTATTTTGGTTGAAATCATTTCGGGGAACAAGAGCACTTCGCTAAGGATTCACGTCACGGTGCATACATAGGTGACACTTTCTCGGTGAATTTCTGTCATGATGATTCATTGATCCGCCGAACATATCCCAAGGGAATACAATCATGTTGCGGAACCTAGTTTTACTGGTCATGACAGTACCGAACGCCGTGGCGAAATTTTCTAACCTCTTGTACTCCTGCGCTATTGTCTTTACACCTGTCAGCATAAAAGGTACCGATGGACAGCAGCTACTAAAAAGATACATATTCCTGCTCACTTGACAGAACTCTGTTGGACGCGCTGCCAGGAAGTCCTAGGTGCAGAGCACAGAACCAGAAGTAGAATGTTCAGTATGTCATATTGTTTCTTCTCCGACATGACCTACCTGTTTTGTAAAGCTTCGGATAGACTAGATGAAATGCTCGCGATGAGGCAATCTCAAGGGGTTGGCTGTGGTGGATGAGTTGCACTGCATCTTGCTCCCTAGGGCTATGGTTTCTGCACTGCAGATGTTGAACATGTGTCATGCTGGCAATATGTCCAATTTGCTGCACACTGAGGCGGAGGACGGCCGTTGGCAGACTGAATCAGCTCAGCCTGTTGGGTTTACTGAGCGCTCTCCGTATCAATTGCCAGCACAAGGGTAGATCGTCTGCAAGTCTAATCTCATTTATATAAGATTAAGTACTGCAACACGAGCAGGATGAGTAGAGTAGCAAGACGTTCGACGTTCAGAGTTCTGCACTACTATGTACTTACTGAAGGAAACGAGTGGCGAGAACTAAGTTGGAGCCAAGTCAATCCACACGCATGAAGGGTCCGAATAAGCTCGTTAGTACTCAGACTAGAGGTTGAATTCTAAAAAGCAAAGCTTCGCCAACAGTCATTTCACACAAAATGCAACACTGTCAAAAGCAGGTCGGGGGCCCCTCCCTCTTAAGCTCCTCTTGCCCAAGGCCAGGGGGCCGCAGCGGATCCCTGCCTGCCCGCTATCTCCTCGAATTCTGCAGCTCGTGTGTTTGACCCATGCAACGTATGATTACTCCCACCAATTGGGGCATTGCATTCTGGACATCGTGCTGCTTGCATCGCACCACCACACTGGTAACATTTGGCATTAGAACCAAACTCCCGCTATATCTCATATCGGGGACAGACCTCGGTAATGACAAATGTATGCCCGTTTTCACAGTTGTAGAAATGCCCTCTATGGGCTAAAAGAAAATCATGGGCACAGATGTCACTGAATATTCGCAGTGAAATGGAGAAAGCTCTCACAAAATTTGAAGGCCTTGACTATATCTTCACGTTCCTGTAATGAGAGAGGAAGATAAATCTTGTCGTTGAGTACAAACTTGGTTAGTTCATCGCAGTCGTCCCTCCATCGATGCACCTTGTGGCGACAGGTTTCATGGAACCATTTGCGTTCTGCTACTAGAGCCCGTAGCGTCGATGAAGGGCGACTGCGGATGTACTCCCTTTCTGCCTTCTCGACAAAGTTTAACATCTGGGTCTTCTGCTCCGTTATCTTATTCGCTAAAGCCTGTCTCGTTACTTCCGTCAGGTTTGCCATTCTATGCAACTCAGCGCGCTCCTCTATGAGTTGAGTGCGGAACAGTTCAAACTGCGAACGCAGGATATAGAGCATTGACCGAGCGGCTTGGCGTGAAGCGGATGACCTTTGAGCCATCAGAAGAGCCTTTTGTGCATCGGCGGTGCACGAAGCAAGTATGAAGTCTACAAAGGTGACCCACAATTGACGATGTTGCATCACCTTTTCGTCCTCGGACGTTAGGCGGAGACCCTCGATGCGACTCGTACCTATTTGTGCCAGCATGAAGCGCAGCTCGAGGGACAAGAGGTACGCGTCGATCTGAAACCGCGTATCGGCCTTGTGTGGCGGTTGTCCAATCTTGATATTCACTGCATCAAATGCGACCGGTTCGGGGGTGTCAGTCATACGTGTAGGATCCTTCGCGATCTCCTCTAGCTCTAAATGGTACAACGTCGTCAGCGCAGCTTCGTACGCTTTGACATGAGCCCCCCGGGTGTTCGCAACCTTCACGACTGATCGATAAGTCACCACGAGCTGTTTGACAATCTTGTACCACTGATACGCCTCTTCTCTGGCGAAACCGTGAACAGTTTGCATGGCGCCAGCTCCAAAAAGGGCCGGGTCAAGAGGCTCGTTAGATTTCCCTTCCGCCGATCGTGTAGCACACTCCAAGTCTGCATCGACACAGCTGGGTATTGCCTTCGCTGACTCTTGATAGTCCTTGATCGTTGAAGAAATACGTTCCATAGCAGGTGACGTGTCCTCTAGAGCACGCGACATGCTACTCGCAACATTCTGCTCCAAAATATCAAGTGTTGCCCTCTTCGTAACACGTCCGTACCGCAATGCGGCAATCGGTCCCCTGCAAGTAGGGCAAGTGGGTGGCGTCTGATAATTGATAGGTGGTGCTTTCGTAGATGTGAATCGTCCCATCATGTCGATATCGTAGTAGGTGGCCATCCCGCAATGTCCATCCAACGTCTCTACTGTGAAAATGTGCCCGCATTCCAGAGTGATCAGGCGCTCACTCGTGTCATTTGACGAGAGATCAATATCGGCCAAGGATCGCTGCATTATAAAATCGACAATATCTGCTTTCTTGTCATCGGCAAGACAGACTACGCAAGTCTGCATTGCGCATGGCTCCCCGCACACTGACGTGACACACGTAAACGGCAATGTCGGCTACTGTCATGGAGTTCACATACCTGAGGGGCAAGGATGGCCACACTGCAGTTGATATGTACATGGTTCGTCGCATGGAAGCCTCGAACAGATCTTTCAGTTCATAACCTGTAAGTGAGAATCTTAAAGACCTGAGTATGATGACGCTCACCGATCCGCACACGACCGGACATGTATAGTGTGCGCAAGTCCATACACATGGTTCCATACACGGAGAGCAGGGTTGAGAGCAAGTGTTGGGGCATTCAAAATGGACGCAACGCTGACGACAGGTAGCCTTGCATTCAGAATTGCAGTGATGGTCTTGAGAGCAGTCTAAGTTGCACGGATGCTGACAGTAGAGAAGTCGGTCACAGGGATGGGGAATATGGGTATCGCGTGTGATCTTGGATTCGGACTTGCTAGCTAGTTCACCAGCAGAGGCGCGTTGACAGTCTGAACATGATGATTTACATGTTTTAGAACAGCACGCTAGTGCTCTGCCACAAATTTCCTTGCATACAATTGAATTGGGATTTTTATGGCAAGGGGCTAGCGCCTGATGTTCGCATTGCGGAAGCTGCTTCATGACTTTCTCGTCGCACTTGACGTCCTTGAGTCTTTCAAGCATATGACTGGCAACAGCTCATAAGGCCACTGAGCACCAGGAGCTACACATTCAACTCACCACGCCACTCTCTTCTTGATGTGTCCGCACGGCAGCGCAACATTATATATAGGAAATTCGCATTGACCGCAATCCGCATAGCAACGGCGAGAGCAAGGGTGACTGCGAGGGCATGGTGTGCGGCCGCAAGGCTCATTGCACTTCGTGGTGCGATGATTGTCTACCGCCGCATGACACTACGCAATATACAAGAGTATTAGGGTCAATTTGGTGCAGCGGAGACCTATGCGCACCGCGGATGGGCATTTATGGCCACACGATAGACGGAATTCGCATGGCAGTAGGCAGCCACCTCCCGGTGACAGACGGCTGAGCTCCCCTGCCTTTGTAATAATCTGTTTCTGGTCAGGGTGGCGCGGACAAACTATCGGAAGGCCATGCCCAATCTGTTCTCGAGCTTCCATTTCGTCCAAAATGGTAGACCAGGTTGAGTTCCTCCGGAGATTCGCTGCATTTCCCAGGATGTATAGGCCATGCTTGGCTCGAGATAAGGCAACATTGATCCGATTCGAACTCTGGTCCATATTGTTGATTTACCTGGGATGCTTTGTGAAGTTGATCGCGCACCTTCAAAAACCCAATGGATGCAGTTCCAGTTTCGAACGTGCCCGAATTTCGAACGAGTGACACGATCACAATTTTGGCCTCTTGTCCTTGGAAGATGTCGACAGTTCCGAGACGAATCTACAATATCGTTAGTCTAAGAAGCAAGACGTTCGAGATCATCTGACGTGTTTCGCAACAATAACTTCTTCAAATCCAACGTCCTCATCAACACCTTGTCGTGCAAGTTGCTCTTGGTCCCTTTCGTCAACAGAAACGGCAATCTTCAGATCGCGAAGAGCTGCTCTAACTTTCTGCAATTGGCCAAGGTAAGCACACAAAACTGCAATATCTCCAGCCCCGTTGTAGATCCCCTGTCGCAAGAAATAGAGGACAAGATCACGGATCATTTCTACCTGAAATAATCAATTAATTATCTGAGATTCTGTTCAAAACATTGGAGGACAAAACAAACCTCAAAGTCATTGTATTTTGATACAGAGTCGTCGGATCCATTCTCTTTGTGCGTGTGATTGAAGAAGTAAACATCTTTTTGCATACCGACCACAGGTGGGTAGACGAGGACAGCCTCGTTATCCTCAAGTTTGGGGTATAGGATTTCACTAATATACAATTTATAGTTTGGGCGTTGAGAGAAGTGACATCACTCACCGAATGAAGTGTGAGATAGAGGGTCTCATTCTGCGCTGTACGTTGATTTGCGACATGGGCAAGCCGCTTTCCGCTAATCGCTCCATCATTGATCTGTCAAACTTGAATAGCTGCTTTCCTCGCTCGCTATCCATGGACAATGCTACATGACACATTAAAATCAGCTGTTTTAAAGAGAGCACTATCGCACCAAATGTTGCCAGTGTGGGGCGTAATTGTTGAGGATCACCTATACAAATCAAGTGTTTTACTACAAGGGAAGTGAGTCCTGCGGATACAAAAAAGACGTATTCTGGATTACCCGAAGGAACAAGTGAAGTCAGAATGTGCGCTTCCAACACCTGACCAGCCTCCTCCACCATCAACACTTGAGGCGAAATGTTCTACACGCACAATGAGATAAGAATAATCTTTGTGGTACATATACGCACACTCAGAAGCGAGGTCAATTTGGCCGCGCCTGGACAACTCAGAGTTATCAATTCGAGCCATAATTGATATGAAGTAGAGCGCACCAGTAGTCGTACACCCAATTAAATCTGATTGACTGAGGAGACGGCGACGGGTCTAATGCCGAGATGGTCGCGAGTTATATCAGGAATCGGGGGTGCAGATAGTTGATATTACTCACCTCATCTCTGATATCATTGTATTCTTTGCACGCGTCCCGGTAGCTAGTACGGAGTCCTTCGTAATGCTGCAAATTGGAGCTATACGCAAGCTGACGTATAATTTGTTCCCATTCCTTCGAAAGGCGCGTCCGCTCCTCCAGGGACATAGACCAAACCGCGCAGGCTTGGAGTAGCGCTTGAATGGGACGCGTAGAGACAGGAACCGGGGGCCTTTCATCACCAAAACCAAGAGATGCGAAGAATTCAGCAACAGCAGGGTCCACGATGGCTTCCGGTAATTGTGTCTGTTGGAGACGTTTCTTCTTCTTCGTCAGATTACGCACCTGAGGTTGTATATACTTTATATCCTCTCCGTCTCGCCAAAACCCGTACAGAGTGCGTGTTATATTGGGATTGGATTGTTTCTTACCGGTGGTGGTCCACTCGCCGTTCTCCTCCTCCTCAATGCGCGCTCTCTCGTAGAGTGCATTAACCCAGTAGGGCGGAGTAAGGATACTTTCAGCGTGTTCTGGATAATGAATGTCAAGGAAGTTTTCGATCTGCTCCCAGGAGATATCTGGCAGTTGAATAGACGTCATAACCTTCGCCATATCCTCTTCCAGCTTCTTCATAATGGCATATTGTCGCTTGATAGGTCGATCCAGCATTGATGTACCTCCAGCCACGTGTTCCAGCTTGTCCAACGTGTACTGTCCGATGCGTTCGTCCGACGAGCGGGAGCCGAGACGCACCAGCTTCTCAGTAATTTTTGCGTCGAGAACCGAAGTCAGCATATGATCCAACGCATGGTTTGTGTATGCGATCAAGACTACGCTCCATTGTAAGGATGTAACGCTTCACGTAAGGCACAACGCACCTATCGGCCTAATTCCGCTTGCGAACAGCACGCGCAAAATTTCCTTCGCAGTAAAACTCTGCTCGATGACATTGAGTACAGTCTACATCCGAACAATATTTTTCACTGACTTTTCCAGTACCGGGAGGTCTAATATGAATAGTAAGTCCTCCAACTCATTAAGTCTTTGACGCAAACTACTCACCCTTGAATCAAAGACACCTCTCGAGTAAATGTGTCGAGAACTGCATTGATCTGACTGGGATCCAGCGTGCTTAGCTCAAGGAGTTCACGACGCGCGATATCGACGGCTCCAGCGCGATTGATGTTGAGTGGCTGGATCCGCCCAGCACGGCCAAGCTCGCGACCAGCATTGAGACAGTTCAAATTAAATTCAAAACGTGGGGCTGTTGCATATTGAGGTGGGCGCAATTCAATGTTTTCCAGCAACCCGCTATGAGATATGTACCGGCTAAATGGAATCTCCGTAGGTTCTGTGGTCTGCAGTTTCTGGAGGAAATGGCGGACGGCTTCGTACATAACACTGTTGTCGATGAGAAACGCAAAGGTTGAGTCGTCGACAGAGATTCGTTCGCGACGTAGTGCCATAAATTCAATCTCGGCATCGAAAAATGACATGCGCACTTGTATCTCTTCTGCATTGGCTTTGGATGATTCAGCAATATCTTCGCTGAAAGAAGAAATGACACCAAGGTACGCTCGTAACGTCTTGTGAGATACAAGCACAAGCGCAACGAGGCTACCGCCTTGTAGCCGCTTACTATTGGACCAATACTCGTAACGCTTTTTTGCGTCCGAGTCCCTTGCAGTGCGGTGATTTGGTGCATCAAGAACCAGGCCAACAGTGAGGTCACGCCGCTCGGCACGAACAGGGGAGAAACGGGCGCCAGTGTAGATTTGGAAGAAAACGGAATCAAATCCGCTTGTCCTGTACGCTCCGCCTTTACTATTCAGCAGCTCCTCAAGCTTCGTCGGCTCTCTAGCCATCTTAGATTTTTGCCACATGATCGCGAGGTCACCGTGAATAGCTGCCACAGAAGAGCGTATAGTTGCGCTGCAAAAATGCTGGTCAGTACATATTCCGGAAAAGCTGTGCTGAGCCCGTACATGAGTTCTTCTCTAAGTAATCGGAACTGGATGTCAAGATGCCGTTCCATAGAGTCAACAGGTAGATGATGGGGCGCGTCTGGAAGGAATACAGGCAAATATGGCGGAACAGCACAGAGAAGTTCATCATGAGTGGGAGCAAGCCGTATGGCGGAAATGTCCACATGGTCGTTGTCGTGCCGCGGTCCCTCGTCACGTAGAATTCCTGGAGGATCATATGTCTGCGCAAGCTGTGAAAGGAGTGCTTGTCTCCTCTCGGCAATAGTAAGTGCTGGCTTAGACACAAGACGCCGGCGTCCCTCCAGAGTTTCTGACTCGCGCTCGACAATAGACTCAAGCCGCACGATCTCATCCCGAAGCTGGCGGATGGTCAATGAGCGAACATTCTCCGGAGACATGGTTATCGGATCATTGAAGCAGGGAGGGACCGCTGTCACATCAGATGCCCAGCTTTCGAACCACACTACTAGTTTTCCGACCAGTCGTATGGTATCTGGGTGATTCCGCACTGCGTCCTTGAACCGGTTGAGGAATCTAGAATTGAATCAGTACACTGAATATAGGTATCAATGGGTAGTATTACTGATGCAAAACGGTCGACAGAGTCTTGAACACGACAACGCCATCAAGACTGTTCTGGAGGGAGGGGATCAATCCGGGAGTTGGATCCTTCCAAGACTTAGCGTCAATCATGCTACCAATACAGTTCTCTATCACAGCATGAATGGTGTCATAGTTGTTCTCAAGGACCGTATAAAGATGACTGACAGAACGAATGGACAGTCAAAATTGCGAGCTGAGCGATGCATGGACTTCAAAGTACGTACTTGATGTTTTTATGTAAGGTGCTCTTAAGAACTAGATTGGACGCAAAATACTGAGCTAAGATGTTAACACAACGCATACCCTCGTAGTAGCATTTCTCATACCTCGAAAACAGGAAAGTAGCCCCGTTGAAATGACAATATGCCCTTATTCGTCCCAATACTGGAGTGAACAGGCTCGAATCGGAGAACATCTCCAATCCGTATGACCCCATTTCCCTGCAAAGGAAAAAATTCATCAGTGACATAGTCAAAGATCACTGAGAACAATATTACATTGACTATCATGTCAAGGAAGGCCTACATAGGGTGGGTCAACCTCGGCATCTAGTTTCACGTCGTGACTACTGAAAGAGCTCACCTGCGCATTGTCAGAATTCTGAGAGTTACAATGATAAGCTATGTCTTCAAGAAACAATCAAGCATACACGTACCCAGGACTTGTTACGGTCATTTATGCTGGCCAAAATTCTGACGAATCCCTGTACTCTGGAAGCGCCATCAAATGCGTAGTTGTCTCCCAAGAAAGCCTTGATATGGTTATGGGCTTCGCTCGGGGTGAGAGTATTGCGCTCCTCCCGAACAGAGCCGTTGCTCACAGCAAGGCCTTCTGCGGAGAAAAAATCTTGTATTTCCTCTTGTTCATTTCCAACCACGGGCGCTTCCTGACTTTCAGGGGCGACCGGCTTTCGCTCGTGTTTGAATGAGCAATCGAATCCTCGTGCACAGCTGCCTGATGTCCAGAATAAATTGCATACACGAGGGGGAACACCAGGAGCTGGACCAGGTTTTGGACGTTGAGAAGGCGTAGGTGCTTGAGCCCGAACTGGAGACGAGGTCGAACCTGCTGGTTGGCCCAACTGGTGGGCGAACTTGCAACGATCGCCGAATCTACAGCGGCCTACAGAAGCGAACGCATTGCAGACTTGAGGAGTCCGCCGTGACATCGTTGCGCAGTTTCTTGCTATATGGATGGGAGAATAGGAGGTGGTGGGAGGAAGAGACGAACGGGACGCGCCCCCGTGTGAACATGGACTGCTTACTGCTCTGTTGCGGTTATCGATGGGGACCCCCACAGACGCCAACATGGGCAGCATCGCCTCTGCACACGCTGCAGTACCGTTGTAGGCCATGCGTGACCAAATTTGACAGCTTACGGCGGTCTAGCTTTCATTTACAGCAACATGGGTCTGGACATGATACACGGAGCACCTGTACAGTATATAGAAGACATCCGGTGTTGCCGCTTAGAACACAGGAATTTCGAGTGTTCCATACAAAAGACTGGAACACAGGAAGCTGCTGCGTACGCACACCCGGAAATCCGCTATCACAGACCGAGATCTAGAGGCAGTCAATGTGATGCTAAAATCCCTGAGCCACATCAGTGTTAAATATGCCAAAGCGAACGAGATATGCCTCACATTTATGACTGAAATGGACGCGTAGGTCAGCACCAGGTTGCGCTGCTGGAGGAGAGACCTGGACTAGTCATGATGTCGGAGATTAGTTTCACCAATATTTGGGACTCCGCGGCACAGCATGAGATTGCCGTGCCTCTCCGACTCTTACTCCGTCACTCCGACCACGAATATCGGTATTTATTCCTGAGACGCTCCTTCAGCGGATCAAGGGTGCTGGCCGAGTTCAACTGACAATTTGAGAAAAAGATAGAACGACAGGAACTAGGATTTTTAGAAATATGGTTGATATAAGAAATCTCTAGTCAAACAGTCGATGTTCACAGAGAGTACCGTGCTGTGAGAATGTAGGCTTCAAATGAACAACAGGAGATCATGCCCGATTCTGTTCATCACAGTGCTCCATAGCGTGTCTATGTATATGTACATCTAATTGCTTGAGGAAATTGAGATGACATTCATGCCTGTCGCGGATTGACAATCCGTCTATAAAGCGAGACCGAAAGCATATTGGAGTAAAGAGTCGCTTTCACTGAAGGCATGATCCGAGTATATAATCCTTGATATAATATTCGACCTTTGAAAATGTTCAACGAAGGCATAAGAACAGACGTTCAAGTCTTATCGTAGTCACAACTATGGAAATCAATGGAAGAGGCAGAGGGGCGAAGTCCATAGGACATTTGATAGTACCTCCTTTCAATTACGATCGCTCTCAAATGTCCTCTGCGAGACCTCTGGTAGAAGCCCCTCAGAGCTCTTGGACTCATCTCGATTGACCGTGCACTAAGTTGCACATCGTTGTTTCGACGATTCGCACGACCAGCCAGATTGCCTTCCTGAATTCGTAGTTTCTCGAGATACTCGCGGACTCACTTGCGTGACGAACATAGTGAAGTCTGAGTCACTACGTTTACTCTAAGCCCGATCAAACTCTGCCTCCACATTCTCACATACCTGCGGCCGCGTCCAAACATCCTTCATAGACATATTCCTTACTTATGCAGGCCTCAATATGCCACAGATGCGATCGGATGCGTCCTGCTCAGACGAGACCGGTAAAGGAACGAAACACGAGATACGCGAAGACAGCTAAGGCTGCCGGTGACAGATGGATCTTAAGGATTGTAAGGTTGATGCTAGGAAAATGAGTGTAAAATAAATGGACAAGGTTACTGTGAATGCATAGTCGCAGACGGAATAAGGCCCAGAAACCAGGCAGATATAAGAAGCACATCTGAGCGAATTTCCATACGAAGCTATCTGGACGAGTGGGAAGTGGTAAGACTCTGCTTCACTCATTGTCGTATGCACGACTAAATCGTTGGCGGTCAGAAGTGCTAAGCATCACGGCCACGGATGACCTGACATACAAAGATTAGTAGATGGATTAGTGTGAATAGTAGGCATACTCACCGAAGTAGACCCCGTGCATGAAGATCCGGAAACCGACGAACAAGGGCATCTGACCAACAGCCTTCTGCAGGAACTTGGAGAGATTCAGAGACTTCTAAGCCGGTGCACAGTATCCCGAAGTGAACGGTTTCTAAATGACGACATTCAGACCTGGCAAAGTACCCCTCGATTTGCGCACAAACATGGTCATCTGCGCTCAAGGATGGATCTTCCAATGTCTTCGCCAGTGTGGAAACATGATCTGGGCTATGAATTATGAAACCAATCGTAACTTGCTGCAGCTTTGACGGATAGAGTGTGGATAAGCTGTGATGCAGAAAACCCCAGGGTATGGCGGCGGGGCCCTTTGGATGATACGGGTTTATGTCGAAAGTGATGTGGAGTGCGCTCAGGCAACGTAGCTCGCCCAGATTGAATGCAGCCAGCCGTGTCTCATGGCTGGCGGAGACATCATCAATCCTAAGCGTAACATCCAGCGAGGAAAGAGAAGCGCCAGCGGCGCATACTAGTCGCTGCAGACCGTCGGTCGAGTGATTCAAGTATCCGGAGAGCTTCATAGTGAGATGACAGAGGGCGGCGCCGATCGGGGGCTCGACAAAAAAGTCGACAATATCGTTGGTTTCGTCCAGATTGACATCTGCCAGGGCAAAGCCTTTGGGAGGCAGCGCGCGCCCTGGTACATAACCCTGAGTAACAGTATATAGAGAGTGACAAGCAAGCGTAGCGAGACGAGGGAACGAGAATACCAGCCGCGCCAAGACAATCGACGATGGGAACTCGATCGAGTCGAGAGTGAGGCGAGTGACGTGCGCGAATGAGACACTCAGGTGCGTGAAAACGTCCGTGTGGAACAATGCAGGTGCCCACTTTGACCTGAGTCCATCGGCCCCAATTGTGAGGGTCTCCACACGCGGGTTCGACCGCCCCATGAGAAATCCAAGAGGCTCCATGAGTGTGATCGCTTCGGCCAAGCTTGCCTGGGATGCAGCCATTCGCATCGCCTTTGCTACACGGTGCCCGTGTTCCTTGTCGCGGACAACAACGTGTCGAGAGAGATGCCAGCGGCACCGCACAGACCACAGCCTGCAGACGAGCGAGCAGCTTCGTAGTGCATATGCCCATCCTCCCCGAGCGAGAAGATCGAATACCCGCTCCCACATCTCGATCGGGAGACGAGGAGACCAAGAGAGGTTAGGCGGTTTCGTCAACTCCTTCTCGTATATGTTTTTGAAGGTACCGCGAGGGCGCGGATCGACATCTATGGTGAATTCACCTCGTTGGCGACGAGATACCCAAGGTGCGTATAAGTGATGTCACTCACGTTGACCGACATGCAAAACCACTTCTGCCCCTCTCGCACGCTGCGTCGGTTCCCCTCCTCGGCGGCGCCATATCTTCTCGTCGTGTGAGGGGCTGACCATAGGATAGCAAGAGGCAGCTCAAGCCAAGCGGTCCACGCACGCTCAGCCCTCATACGCAATCAACGCGCCAAGTACACAGCCACGAGGGCTAGATTCCGAGACTCTGTTAATGATCCTTGGATTTTGCATGTCGACACCAACGCATATCGCTTGTGCTTTCCTCTTGCAGCTTTATGGATCAGGAAACAGCCTACTCAGGTTCTGAACGCCAGTCGTTGTACCCAACCATGTCGCCAAGGATCCACCGATGAGCCAGATGTTCATTGATCGGTCATAAGAGAGCTAGAGAAACCACCGTCACTAGAGAACCAGTTCACCCAGTGCTCACTCAGTACTCAGTGCTTACCGGGAAACACACTGAATATTAAATATTGAATATTGAATGATAACACTGGGCGCTTGAAATTCCAGATTTCATGCATCAGATTTTTCCGATTTTTGCATTTATTGAGTCGACCTCCGGCCACTGCACCCGATCCATAAATACTCTTAGGGTACAATAGACAATGTTTCTCGGGTCGTGTCGATTCACATGTAAATATCTGGCTCTCCTCTACTGGTTTCATTACTACTTCAGATACCCAAATATATCCAGAACGTTCAACACGGAAAGGGGGAGAACTGATAGTATCATGATGTAGCATCATAGATTTAAAGCACCTTAATGCCCAATCCAGCATATCCCGCCATCGACCGGCATATCAAACGTTAGTCACCGCTGCCCGTACCACCTGCAAGGAAAACTATATTGGTTCTGAATTGTCGGCACCATGCGAGGGGCCACTGTCGTGAATAGAATCATCGCGACTACTTGTACAAATTTGGAGTCCGCCACTCAGAGCACCCTACGTTTGATGCCAACAACGCACTCCTGCGGTTTCCTGACTAAGCTGTCTTGAACCAATAACTTGAAGGACACATCAGAAAGGTATCACCCCAGTTGGATCGTGCAACTTACAGGACCATCACCTTCAACCACAAAGCTGTACCTGCGGAAAATCGTCGCAACCATGATATGAAGCTGCATGATCGCCAGATTCCGCCCAATGCACGCCCTTCAAATTCGGACGGCATCCAGTCAGCAGAGGGAGACTATTAGCCGCGACAGACATTCTCACCTAGGACCAATAGAAAATGGGGCGAATGCTCGCATCATTTCTGCCTTGGGTTCTGCCCCCATGTCGATCCACCTCTCTGGCACGAACTCACCCGCGTTCTCACCCCAGATCTCAACGCTCCTGTGCACGCTGAAAAGGGGCACGCTGACCCATGTCCCCTCCTTGAGGGTTTGCCCTAGCACATTCAGCCCACCCTCGGGTACGATGCGCGGGAGTCCCGCGCCGACGGTTGAGTGCAACCGGAGCACCTCGTTGATCACCGCGTCGAGGTAGGGCAGGTCTTTGACCGCCTCGTACGGTGCAACTTCAGAGTCGACACAAGCGAGCGCGTCGTCGAGCTCAGCTTGGAGCTTAGCCTGGACGTCGAGATGTCGGCCCAGGTAGAATACCGTAGCACATGACGTGCTGCACGAACGCTCTTAATCCTTCAGCAGATTCGATAGGAAGGCAGACTCACTTGGCGATAGTATCTGCACCGGCGATGATAAGACCCAAGGCTTCCGCAGCCACTTCATCTGGGCCCATTGGGTTCCCATCCTCGTCACGGCCCTCTAGTAAACTCTGCAGCATGTCCTCCCTCGCATCGGAGTTCTCCAGGCGCTTCGACACAGACGCGATCGACAAGCCCGCTAACTTTGCCGAAGCAGCGTTGCCTTCGCGGATACGTGGGTGCCATTTGGCCAGCGGCCACCAGAAAGAGGGAAGAAAGCCTAACACAGAATTTATCTCGAAACCTGCAGCGAGCACGTTGATGACGGAGATCTTGACCATCTCAAATGCGGACTTTTCCAAGGTCTTGACTTCTCCCCTGGGGTATTTGGCGACCCAAGTCTCGTCCTTCGCAGCAGCGATCATACCGAAGGGAGAGCCACAAGCGAGATCACCTAGAATGTGATGACATTGACTGAGGTCCTGAGACTTTAAAGAGCATCTAGAACGCACTGATAGTATCGAATGACCAGAAGCTGAACCCTGCATAAGGCACATTTCAAGACACTTTCAAGAGAAAGACGCAGTAAGTAGCTTACAAATCATGCAGTTGAACCAGACCCTCCCGTCCTTAACGGTCCACTTCGACGAGCCCATTGTGCCTTCTGACGTCGATCCCTTGATACACTTGCACAATTCGTCCCACTGGCTCATGAACTTACCAAAATGCACGCGCGTCGTGCTCTCGAGTGAGCGGACATTCTTCAGGGCGAACATCTGCGACTCGACGCGGCGCTTGCGCGCATGGTCTGCCCGCGAGCGTGTCGAAAAGATGTTTGCATGCTCGAAGTTGGAGAACGCATCATAGAACGATGCCTTGAGCGCCCCGCTCGAGTGTCCATAGATCAGCGGGAGCGCCGCGGGGTCCGCGATAGAGACATAATTCGGCCCAATGCGGATGAATGCGCCTTTGAGCTGATTAATATCCAAGTAAGATATCCGATGACGAGCAGAGTTGGACATACCGTGTTTCTTGTGTAGGTTATCGATAGTCTCAGACCAGGTGTTTGAGAAGATGGTCAAGCCCAGCCACACATCCGTGAATTTCGCGAGGAATGGCCCGGGATACGCGCGAAGACCACGCGAGTCCATGATGTAGGGCACCAGATGTACCAGAATAGCACCGAGGGAGACGGTGCATAACAAGTACACGATATCATGCCCGACGACGGGTAATGAGAGAATATGCGCCATGTCCTTAAAATATCAGCCTATAAGAGGCTGGTCGTTATAGAGTGATACTGAAGCTGAAAACGTACCGAGTCACTGTGATCTTGATGTAGAGCATTTTATATTTGCACTGAGCAGAGTCCACGGCGAGCGTTCGGGCAGAAGTGGTTTGACTTGTGCACAGAGACCACAAGGCCGCGCGGATTATCAGCTGCCCAAGCGCGAGAAATAGGGCCGGCTGCGCTATGCACGCAATACAGGACTTGCATCGCCATAACCAATACGGAGGCAATGCGATTCGTGCGGGATTCGCACGAATTCATGGCCGGACTGCAGAGATATGGCCTCCTGAGCAAAGACGCGCAACAAAGTGATCGGAAGGTCAGACCGGTTACGGAGTATGGCAGCTTCTTGTGCTTCTCGTGAGTAATTTAGGTCAGCGAGGTGTAGTGACGCAGGACCTTTACGCTACCGGGCCGAAGAGTAACAATTTGCGTCAACTCAATTGCCCTTGCACAGAGGGGCCTTACGCACCAACGTTGTAATGTGCATGATAAACAACGCACTGCCAAGCTGATCGCAAATATAAATGACCAACTCATGATATGCCTACCGAATGAAGCATAATGAAGGCGAGGAAAGCGCCAGAAAACATCTGAATACTGGAATTATGCATCGTACGATACAGCAGTAATCTACATTGGTATCACGGATCATTGATATTATAGTGCAGTGAGACGTAGAAGACTGCACCTCTTATGAATCGACGAGAATGTGCAGGAGGATACCTGAAACAAGATTCGCATTTAAGTTTGATATTACCTCAAAAGAGTCAGACTTTTTCGTAGTGAGGTAAGCAAGCCAGCAGACAAGATAATACGAAGATTCAAAGCACAGATAGCAGGTCCGCCGCTGTTATGAAAGGGTGGACACGGATCAGTGAGCGAGGAGAAGCACCCGAGCAAATACCTTGATAGCGTACTTGGCGCAGAAATAAGGAGTTCGGCTGTATTGGTGACACCGTAAACCAGAGGCTGTCATGCAGTGAGGCAGTGCTTATAGCTAGGAGCAGACTGAGGAAAAGAATGAGCCGCTCAAGACTAACATAGATTGCCCCTTACACAGCGGCCGTCGCCCGGAGAAAAACTGCATGAGTCCGATGGGGTAGGGAAGTGCACAGCGATAGCCACACAGCTTTGAGTTGCGTGGGCCATCGAAACTCTTCAGCTTTCCATCGGCCCTTTAGCTTGGACATTAAGTAGGAGCCTCATCGAGCACACTCGAGACTGCGTAACGCCCAAAGCCGCATCAGGCGATGCAAGAGCCCGACGCCACAAAACAAAAACTGTGCATCCAGAAGAAACTTGGGAGTAGTGGTGATCATGAGGTACAAGCTATTCAGGAATAGCCTACATGCGCCCCGCACATTCCGAAGGCTCACAGCATTTACTTTTAGGATAAGCTGCCGTCCGTCTCTTACTCAACTTCCTGGTCCATGCTCATCCTGTACAAAGCGACAGGATTGTACAATGAACCTAACATCTTGGGTACGTCCAATCCTACGTTCTTGAACCGTCATGTCCGAGACCACTCTTCGTGAAAGATGGTCAAGAGTGCCAGGGCTGTGTGCCCGAAGCAGAAGTATTGCCTGGGGTGCAATTGTACGTGTAGCGCATAAATCGAAGCCAGAGAAGCCACTCGGCTCCGAGGTGAATAGACACTGCGGAGCTCTGGGAAATATTGTCGTCGTTGCCAGATGCCACATTGGTCAGAGAGTGGATTTTGGCGCTGAGACTGTCCACGCGATCATACCTGGACTAAACAAGCATGTAATGAGCGCGAGTCCTAGAAGGCTGTTCGCGAATTCACAGGGTCTGCGAGTACGGTGGCGGTGAGATTTGTAGATTGGTCACAGCGAGGTTTGCACAGAGCGAAGACCAAGTCCGTAACGTAGAAATGTGTATACAGCTAAGAGGCGCAGGACACCGGATAAGAGTGCAGGGAGTGTGGTATGAACAAAAATTCGTGCGACTGAGACGGGCCCAAGGACGAACATAGAGATGTTGAATTGTCAATAAACGTATCAGAGACAAGGGCGATGGCACTCACATAAATGAGCTGGTCCTGCCTCAGCACCGATCAGTCTGTCGAAGTAAATGGATTGTGAAGTCAGTAATACAAACGGACACTATTAGCTACTTAGTCTACTCGTTCCTTATCTTGTTCACCATCCTTCTAAATTAGGTAACTCGCGGTATGATACGTTTTACATCGTCGCCCGCGCACCTCAGTCCTCCGTCTACACGACATCGGATTGAGAGTGCGTATATCCTTCATTCCACGCGATGTATTACTTACAGCTCTCTAGTTATATATTACAGGTACATACATTAGTCCTCCGTCTACACGACGTCGGATTGAGATTATATATTACAGTTCCTACACAGTCATCAAAACATGGTCAAACAACGTCGACCGGGCATTGAATAGAGAACAGAAAAGCACGGGTAAGTAGGCAACGATGTCAATGGCAGAGAAAAAAAGTCAGGACCAACTTGAAGCGAGACCCAAGAGGAGTGTCGGGTGGTCGAGCCATGTGGAGCGCTGACTCAGCAGGAAACATATCCAGATTTGGCATATCCCGACTGCTTGATCTCAATCGGGACTCCGACTCGAGCCGCCGATCAAATCTCGCTCGTTATTCCACAAACACAACGAAAATCCCGAGTCGCACGGGCGGCGCTACCTGTTGCCGTGCCCACTCCGCTCGTAAGGACAGATGGTTGAACGTTGAACGACGGCCCAATGCATATATCGCTATCATGACACACTCTAGACTGGGTGCCAATTATATGTTCGCCTGCCCCTGTACTGTATCTTTATGTTGCAGACCAGGGTGTAGCCTGGAGCCCTAAGGTGAGTAAACATTTTCCATTCAATTATTCAGCTTCCGACAAGTTATGGCCACTTCTCTGGAGAAGTCGAAATTGAACGGTTCATTGAGACTCATTACTCCTAGGTACAGAGTATGAACACTACGGCCGCTTCTACACGTTCACAAGCGAGGCTCAAGTCCACGGCTTAAAGGGCCCTACGTTTGATGCCAACGATGCAATCCTTGGGTTTCCTGACAAAGCTATCTTGTACCAAGAGCTTGAAAAGTCACGTTAGAAACGTATCGTGCCAATTGCATCGGACGACTTACAGGACCATCGCCTTCAACCAAAAAGCTGTACCTGTGGAAGATCGTCGCAACCATGATATGAAGCTGCATGGTCGCCAGATTCCGCCCAATGCACGCCCTGAGGCGATCGCGCAGGTCAGCCAGGTCCACGCTAGCAGCTACAATAGGTATCCTCACCTCGGGCCAATAGAGAACGGAGCAAATGCTCGCGTCATTTCCGCCTTGGCCTCTGCCTCCACGTTGATCCACCTCTCCGGTACGAATTCACCCGCGTCCTCGCCCCAGATCTTTGTGCTCCTGTGCAGATTGTACACTGGCACACTGACCCATGTCCCCTCCTTGAGCGTCTGCCCGAGCACATTCAGCCCGCCCTCTGGTACCACCCGTGGCAGCCCAGCGCCGACGGTTGAGTGCAAGCGGAGTACCTCGTTGATCACCGCGTCGAGATAGGGCAGGTCTTTAATTGCCTCGTACGGTGCAACATCCGAGTCGACACAAGCGAGCGCGTCGTCGAGTTCGGCTTGGAGCTTAGCTTGGACGTCGAGATGTCGGCCCAAGTAGAACACCGTAGCACATGACGTACTGCACGAACACACTAAATTATTTAGCAGCTTCGATGGGAAGGCAGACTCACTTGGCAACGGTATCCGCCCCAGCGATGATGAGGAGCAATGCCTCTGCGGCCAGTTCGTCCGGGCCCATCGGGCTCCCATCCTCGTCGCGTCCCTCGAGCAGCTTTTGCAGCATGTCCTCCCTCGCTTCGGGGTTCGCCAGGCGCTTCGACACAGACGTGATCGACAGGCCCGCCAGCTTCTCCACAGCCGCGGTCCCCTCGTGAATGCGTGGATGCCATTTCGCCAGCGGCCGCCAGCGCGAGGGGAGGAAGCCGAACACAGAGTTTATTTCAATGCCGGCGGCGAGCACGCTAATGACGGGAATCTTCTCCATCTCAAATGCGGACTTTTCAAAGGTTTCGACTGGGCCCTTGGAGTGTTTGACGACCCAAGTCTCGTCTTTCGCAGCCGGGATCATGCCAAAAGGAGAGCCAAAGGCAAGATCACCTAGAGTGTGGAGGCTGTTAATCAACTGGGGCTGGAATCGTTCTGGAACGCACTGATAGTATCAAATGACCAGAAGCTGAACCCTGCACAAGGCACATGTCAGAGTGCTTTTGAGAAAAAGGCGCTGTAAGCAGCTTACAGATCATGCAGTTGAACCAGACCCTCCCGTCCTTGACGGTCCACTTCGACGAGCCCATTGTGCCGTCTGACGTCGATCCCTCGATGCACTTGCACAAGGTGTCCCACTGGTTCACGAACTTGGCAAAATGCACGCGTGTCGTGCTCTCGAGCGCGCGGACATTCTTGGGGGCAAACATGTGCGACACTATGCGGCGCTTGCGCGCATGTTCTGCCCGCGAGCGTGTCGAAAACATACTTGCGTGCTTGAAGTCGACGAATACGTCATAGTACGGCGCCTTGAGCGCTCCGCTCGAGTGCCCATAGATCAGCGGGAGCGCCGCAGGATCCGCGATAGAGACGTGATTTGGCCCAATGCGGACGAGTGCACCTGTGATCTCAATCAGTCTCTAGTTCAGACAACCGGACGGAGGAAGATTTGGACATACCGTGTTTCTTGTGTAAGCTGTCGACGGTCTCAGACCAGGTGTTTGAGAAGATGGTCAAGCCCAACCACACATCCGTGAACTTTGCGAAGAACGGCCCAGGATACGTGCGAAGACCACGCGGGTCCATGATATAAGGTACCAGATGCACTAGAATAGCACCGAGAGAGACAGTGCATAGTAAGTACACGATATCCTGCTCGACGACAGGCAATGAGAGAATGTGCGCCATGTCTTGGAAGTATGGGCCGAGATGAGGCTGTCCGCTATCGAGGAGTGAATACTGAAGATGCTGTTGCGAACGCACCGAACGGCCGTGATCCTATACTGAGCATTTTATACTTGCAATGAGAAGGGTCCACGGCGAGCGTTCGGGCAGGGGTCGGTCAACTTGCATACAAAGACCGCATGTTTGTGCATGGACTGTCGTCCATCAGAACGGAAGCGCGGTAAGGCCAGATTGCCAAACTGGCCGCGGAAATGGGAGCTTATTGCGCTTCGCGTGGGCATTTTGGGTCAGCGAGGTATGGTGACGGAAGAGCTTTACGCTACCGGGCCGGCGAATAACAACGGTCAACAGTCGAACTACCCAGCTCATACAGAGGACCCTCAGGATTAGTAGCACCACTGTAGAGAGCATGATAGACACCGCACTGCTGGATTTGTCACGAGTGTAAATGACCACATCCCTCCAGGACTATGTGCTGCCATCGAACTCAGAATGCGAAAATTCTGTATATGATACTAATTCTTCGTCTTGGATGCTGCCCGCAGTCTATGGCATGCTGTTCTCGGATAGCGCTTCAGGAGCACCTCAGGGGCGGTAAAGGAGCGTAATCAAGATGAGCAAAGAACCAGAGACGTATCTGACCGCCGGAACAAATTGATTGGCATCACAGATTACTGATATGCGACACATAGAAAATCGCACCTCTCGGAGATTCCATAGATTTGGACCAGCATCACAATGAGGTCAGAGTCAGAGTCTCAGACACCCAACCGGTCCTCTGGAACGGCAGCCTGTGCGTCTTGTGGTGAGCGAACTAGGATGACGGGCGAGCTTGACGCCACCCTCGGGGTTGTGGCCCCGTTCACGTGCCGAGGTGACACGACAACCCATTGACTTGATCAAGTTGCAGGATAGCATTGGGCACATTTATCAATAGCTACACCTAGTACAACATGTTCATATGACCACCGTAGGCCGCGCCGAAACACGAACGGTCTGCATACAGTTCGTCATCTTGAGGGCCGCTCGTCATCCAGGACATGTGCGAGCATATATTCTGGGACAGGCTTTCGGGCACAACAAAAGTGCGCCATTCAGCGGCCAGAACGGAGCGTAATGAGAGTGAGTACAGCGCCAAAAACGTTTGACTACCGAACTCATCGAAATGTAGAATACCACACCTCCCGTAATCTCCGAGACTCGGAAGCGCAACACTACCAGAGGCTCATTCAGAGTTGAGGTAAGAGTCGCATAGGGCACCCGCACAATAGTAGGGCGTATACACAGGCTGTGCGTTGCACGTTGTGGGGTCAAAACGGGAGCCGTACACAGAACGATCGTCAAATAGTAGAAGTACGTACCATGCTCTACGAGGGTAGTGCTCGCATTTAGGTGTCGCACACTGGGTCGGACGGGAAGATAATGCGAGAAGAGGATGGTCATGCAGCCTGATGCATAGATCAGAGTCGGGCCTCTATGATGATGTTTTTGCGAATGGAATTTTTTTTTGGCAGTTTGTGGGATGGATGCACTGCAGCACCATCACCATATACAATGCACAATTCTCGTGAAATGAAAGCTATTCACCTGTGGCTCCTAGTAATCTGCTGAGCGAGGTCTCTCTACGAGCTTCGCTCTCTCATGCAGGTCCCAAATGGCAATCTGCTTGATCTCTGCACGTTGGTAGTGGCACGTCTGCTGTGGCAGTCGTGTGCCATAGGCAGGACTGCAGTGAGCAACGACATGTTAGGGTCATGCGGAGCACATGTAACACAAACTCCACGTAGAGCAAGAGTTGAGCAAGAGTAGCATGTATGAGGTCAGGACACAGCAGGCGGAGCAAGACCATATGACAGGTGCGGGAATACAAGGCTATCCCTATGGTAGCCGAGTCATAAGTACAGTGAGAGAGCATGAAGACCATATGTCTGCAAGGACACAGGGTCAAAGCAAGGGACAGTACATGATATGGACAGCTGCACACAGAATGGGCGAGGCACTGGGTACGTATGCAGAGAAATCGGATTGGAGATCGACGGGATGAACACATCCCATGGCTGAGGTCCAGAGGAGGCTAGATGGGGAGAGTAGAGATGAATGGAAACTGAAAATTTCCGTGGTTATCGATAGTCCGTCTCAAACGATGGTGCTATAGACTACGGTATACGCGAAAACCGTAAGTCAGCGGGTACCACAACGGCTATAAAGTCTCTAGGCAAGGAAAGTCACTAATGATGCCAACGCAAAAGGCCTTTTATACTTACCTACACGATTCGCGTGCGGTAAGCTTGGGGAGTCGGCAAGAGAGGAATTGGAACCACAGCTGCTGGGTTGGTGGACTAGGGATATACTGGTGCGATATGCGATTGTTGAACCATAAGTTGAAACAGATGGTTTGCAGATGATGATAGTCGACACCAGCGAGCAGCTCGTCAAGACGAGCAAAAGCATGGTCATCGACACCCGGAGACAGGTCTTGGATAATATCAGATACGCTATCCATACCAGAGAAGTTACGGTAGTATATGTGGAAGTATATTGTGAGCTGCTTGAGCCTGGATGAGGCGAGCTCAGCCAGGACAAGATGCAGCCAATTCCAGATCGCGCTTGTGCCTGATCCCAGATTAAACACGTCGAAGATGAGAATGAGGGATTCTAAGCAGTCGAAACTGCTCAGATCCAAGGAGGAGGGGGAGGGGTGCTGCAAGCGAAGGGAAGCGTCCACATCTGGCAAGGAGGGTCCCGGCACGTTGATGTCCAGTGAACGAAGAGAAGTGATCGCACAGTCTAACAGCCGTTGCACGACAGTAAAATGCATACGCCGGCACTCCAAGTGACGGAGAGTGCGACAAATCAAGGATTCGACAAGGAAATCGATCACAGGCTCAGACTCATGGATCTCGAGGTGTGTCAGCGCAAGGTCTTTGGGAGGCAGCGCGCGCCCCCGCACATAGCCGCGCCTCTGGCATCTCAGCCCATGGCAGACGAGGCGAACGAGGCGCGGAAACGAGTACACAAGCCGCGCAAACACAATCAACGACGGAAACTCGACGCCCGAGAGGACGAGACGGGTTACGTTCGGAAATGCCATCCGCAGGAGAGCAAAGACGTCCGCGTGGAATGCCCCTGCCGTCAAATTTGTGTCGTAAGGGTGATTTCCTATCGTTAGGGTCTCTACGGACGGGTTTGGTCGCCTCACCACGAATCCAGTCGGCTGCCTGAAGGTTATCGCTTTCGCCAGGTTCGCTACCATCGTCTTCGCCACCCGGTGTCCGTGTTTCCTCCCGACGACGACATTCCGCGCCAGATGCCATAGACACCTCGGTGCCCATCGCCTGCAAACAAGCGCGCAACGCCGCAGCGTGTACAGCTCTTCGTCCTGCGCCAGCAGATCAAACACTTGCCCCCACACCTCAATCGGCAGGTCCTTAGCACGCCTGGACATTTTCTCTATCTTTGATTTCTCCTTGATTCCCATTTTTCTGAAAACGCCCGACTCCCGCCGGTCTATATCTATAACGGCAGTCACGAGGTTGTCACTTTGGGTACATTGTGGATACGTTTACAAGTGACACTTACGTTGACCCACATCTGTTATGCGTTCATTCTGTTTTGGCCGTCGAGTAGAATCTTCATCCCGATAGTGCTTTCCCTTTCGCAAGTGTGACTGCCGGGGAGTCATGAAGATAATGAGGAAGCTAGTACTATTAAGTACTTAGTTAATTCTCCACCTCTATTGCAGGACTCAGGATGAAAGATTTTCCAACTCCGCTACGGCGAGGCTCGGCAAGGTGACAGAGGTATGACTTTTAGGCCTTATCATGCAGAATTGACGATGTGAACAACCACTTGTCAGATTCTCATTGTTTGACCTCGAGGCTATAGCTATTGCAGTAAAACTGCACTGCATCAAGTATGGACTG
>NW_012133445.1:3408-9406 GCF_000313525.1 Fibroporia radiculosa | reverse complement strand
GGGGGGGGGTTGCCGATCGGATGGTTGCGGAAATCTCGTTGTAGACAATTATATTGGCCTACGGTCGATTGAGGCTGCATTTGATCTTCGGCTCAGAAAGTTGGGCCGGGGTGCAGCACAAGAAGTCTGTAAAGATATGTATGCGTTTTTCACAAGACAAGATCAAGAGTGGATCAATGCCGAAACCAAGAAGAAGCGCGAGCCCAGACAGCGTGCTAGGACCATCTAATGCGCTAGAGTAGAGTGTGATGGCTGCGGTTCGTGAATAGATACGAGGCAATTGCAAGTTACGGGGCCTCCATGACGATTCGACGATCTCGCGGAATGGACGGGGTGGGCACAATGGTAGCTACAGGCGGCAGTGAGGGCAGGGAATGCAGCATGAGGACGACTGATTGTGCGGATGCGGGGGTGAAAATTTTCAATGTTGGTCAGCAGATGGTGTAATGACATCGGCTGTTGAATAGAGAACCAAGGACCAGAGACGGCGAGTAACTTGGGGTGGGAGAGTACTAGATACCAGCTGAGGATGGAGCTTTGACATCTGGTTCAGCGATGGTAGAGTGGACCCCTTCTGAGTATCGGGAAATGATACTTATGGCCCCCGACGACCACGGGGCACCTGGAACTTGGATGTTAGGGCTGATATCAGCGCAATCGACTTACATGGCATGCTCACCGAAATGATTCGTGCGTACTGAGCCGGGGAAAATGGCAGGAGAGGAACCGGAACCATAGTTGCTTGGAGGGTGAACCGGGGATACACAAGTCCATCGAATGGTCGAACCATAGCCTGAAGCAAATGGTTTGCAGGTGATGATATCTGGGGCCGGCGAGCAGATCATCGATACGGGCAAAAATGCGGTCACTGACACCCGTGGAAAGGGTTTGGAGGGTGTCCGATATGCCACAGCCATGGATATCAGAGAAGTCTGCTATGAAGGATATTGTGAATTGCTGGAGCTTGGACGAGGCGAGCCCACCCAGGACATTGTACAGGTCATCCCAAACCGTACCTGGGTCTAATCGCTGTTCGAATGCGTCGAAAGCGAGGGTCAAGGATTCCAAATACTTGAAGCAGCCCAGTCCGCCCAGAGAGTCCAGTCTGTGGGAGATGCTCCACACGTCCAGTGAGCGGAGGGAAGCGCTTGCGCCCTGCCTGTCCCTTTCGCGCACATCTTCGTACGTGAGGGGCTCAGCCGAACGTTCAACAAGGAAGTCGACGACATCATCAGACTGATACAACTCAACGTCAGTCATCGCGAACCCTTTTGGGGGCAGCGCACGCCCCCGCAAATACCCGCCCGTGGCAAATGCTACAAAGTGGCAGGCGAAGCGAGTCAGGCGCGGAAATGAAAACACAAGCCGCGCAAACACAACCACGGACGGGAACGTAGTGTTGTCTAGCGTGAGACGGGTCACACTGGGGAATGTGATCCGCAGGTGGGTGAAGACGTCCGCATGAAATACCTTCGCCTTCCAGTCTCCGACAGAAGGGGAGTAATCTCCTATTCCAAGGGTCTCTACGGACGTGATGGGTCGCCCAAGCACGAACCCAACAGGCTTCCTGAACGTTATGGCGGTAGCCAGGCTGATCCTATGGGATGTGACCATCGCCTTCCCCACCCGTTGTCCGTGTTTCCTGCTGCAAACGACGACGTGCCGCGCCAGATGCCACAGACACCTTGGAGCCCATAGCCTGCAGGTCAGTGCACAATCCAGCAGCGCTAGCAGCTGTCCGTTCTCCGCCAGTGCATCGAATACCCGTTCCCACACCTCAACCGGCAACTTCTCAGCACACAAGGATATCTTCTCCGGCTTGAGTGGCTCCTTAGTTCTCAGGTTTCTGAACACGCCTGGCCTTCGCTGGTCGATATCTGCAACAGAAGGCATGACGTCGCGACTCAGTCGCACCGTAGGTGCGTATGCGAGTGGTACTTACGCTGACCCACGTACATAATCTGTTCAACCCATTTCGCGCGCTGAGTAGGGTCCCCATCACGACGGCACTGTCTCTTCTCCAAGTGCGATCGGGGAGTCATGGACTTCTAATATGCGGCAAATGAGGAAGCTAGCACCGTCTCACAATTTGTAACCATCCAGCGACCAAGTCTCGGCAGCTTGGACCCTGGTCAGAGCCCCGTCAAAGACGTCTCGAGAGGCTACTGGCACAATGGATGCGGTGACATGCACGCTATCCAGAAGTAGAAATACACCCATACTGCGGATCGTGTGAACCTCACAGCACAGTCTTTCATCCAACGACAGGTGTAGTAAGTACCACCAAAATACTCCGTCGCTTATCCTTTACAGAACTGCGACAGGACCACATGCGCTGAGCAGACCGAGTCGCATGTCCATCGATAGTCACAGAGTCTCTAGAGAAGAAACAGTATAGACGGCGCCGACACGAAGAATACACACGACGCTATGCTCACAAATGAGTCACATGCGTTGAGCCTGTGAAATCGGCAAGAGAGGAACTGACCACAATTGCTGAGAAGATTGACCAGGAATAGACCGTTGCATTGACGTGAACTGTAACATGAAGCGAGCGTTTGGCGCATGGTGATAATTGATACTAGCGAGTAGGCCAAGGATTAAGAATGCACGCACGATACAGTGAGTCGCGCGGGTCGCACAGCACTTCATTCAATGATAGATGTACCACTCCGGTCCCCGTTAGCCACGTCCATCCTCTACGGAACGGCAACAGGATCACATGCACGCTGACCAGACCCCGTCCCGTGTTTAGCTAGTCGTCATTTGAGACCACTCTTCGCGGAGTGTGGTCGAAGGCACCGGGGCTGAATGCATCCCTCACATATGCATTGCGCCGTCCGAGTACCACGGAATTTGGAGCCCGAGAAGCTCATATTCTAGGAAGAACACGGGGGCCAAGATACAGAGACCACACGCTACAAACAAACACCGCCAGTACGAAGGAAGCGGTTCGTGACAGGAGAGGCCCTGAGCGCGTCCAGCGGGGAACCCAGCCGAGCTCTGCATGACAGCGAATTGACGTCTGCACAACTGCTTTGGCCAGGCAGCACTGTCGTGCCGGAGAAGTGCCTGCAGTCATGCAATACGTGGACATAAAATGAACACGAAGCCGTAAAGCTATGCTGGCACACTGGCCGTGGCATCTGTGCAGACGAGAGTTGTGGAGCAAAAAGCAAGAAGCAGACTACGGGTCCTGCAAGCGTTGATAAAGACGTGGACGTCGCCCACGCTCTCAGGAGCACGTATCTGCCTGCGCACCAATGATCGAGTTGACCAGATGGTGTTACGTTTCCAGACCAGCGAGGGCGGTGAGACTAGGCTCACCAGATGTAAAAACGGGTTCTGCATTTATCTCGCAGCCTTCCGAGGACGCTGATCATACCTGCCGGATTGGATCGCATGCGTCAAGGACGGACAGGGAGCGGGACGGTCGTGTTGAAAATGTGCATGAGCTGGAAAGTGCAGTATAATTGAGGGCCGTGGAGAGTGGGTCGAGGGCCGCACATCGCCTGTATCCCTGATGAACAATGGACATAGGCGATGAAACGGTTATAGGAGATGGGACACCGTAACGCTCTCATGCGTCCAGCTCCGAGCGTGTGTACAGCTTCTTCATGTGGTTAAGGCTGATTGACTGGGTTGACCTGTCTTACAGTGGGCATCGTCGGGAAACAACGACAAGACATTAATGTCAGCACAGCCGAGCAGGAGCGAAGGACTGGGAGCCTTGCAAGAGACGGCTCTCAGAGCGACTGGAACAGCTGGCAGGGGCGCTAATCACATCCATATCTGGCACTTCTCGACCGTTCGATCCTAATATTCATCTCTACTCGCGTACCGAAAACCGGACTCGTCCTCCTATCCTTTTCTGATATTTCAGCACCTGTATCTAAGCCCTCAGAATCGATTGCCTATGCAAGCAGTGAGCCATGTCGAGCGGCTATGTGGATTAGACTCTTCACTGCTGATCGTTCACTGGTTATTTCCAGTGATTGAGGGATCCAAAAGAGATAGCAGGCAAGTTGGGACGCAGTAATCTAGAGATGCATAAAAGATAAAATTTCGCATGACCCTCGATGGCGTATACGGAGCGCCGCTATCTCCAAAACCCGAGCTCTGGGAGATACATACGGAGGTCGCGCATTTCGACAGAGCTTCTATCGAATGGAAAATTGCTGTTAATCCTGGCATGAAGATTACACAGGATGTGCTTACCGAAGCAATTGGTGGGCGCTGATCTTGGGGAATAGACAGGAGAGGTGCTGGTGCCACAATTGTTGGGTGCGTGAATGGGGAGCATGCCAGTGGTAATTAGAAACGGAGTTGTGGTACAGCAACCTAAAGGAAACGCTTTGTAAACGGCAATATGCGGGGGCAGTGAGCAGGTCGTCGATGTGTGCGCAGGCGTCGTCCGCGGGGCTCTGCGTATCCAGGACCCGGAGTACGCCCTGTACGCCGTTCTCGTCGTACATCACACCTGTGTTAACGCTTACGGTGAGTGTCTGGAGCTGAGGTTGTGCAGACGCAGGCAGAACAACACCGAGCTGAGCCCAGAAAGCGGCTCCATCCAGGCCCGGATGGCGTTCTGGGACATCGAGGGTGAGGGCGAGAGATTCCAAGCCGAGAAGACCGCCAAGGTCTAGTTTTGGCGTGTGATGCCTCCACTTGGCGCAAGTAAAGTTGAGCGAGCGAAGGGACGCGCCGGCACAGTCGACCAGGCGGTACACGTCGGTTTGGCTCAGGTCCTCGCACTTGATGCGGTGGAGACCGGGGCCGGCAGAAGAGTCGACAAGGAAGTCAACGACATCAACAGAAGCACACAGCTCGAGGTCCGCCAGTGCGAACCCTTTGGGGGGCAGCGCACGCCCCCGCACAGAACGGCCGCGGGTCCTGAAGCTGACCGAGTAGCACGCAAGGCGGGCGAGGTGCGGGAACGAGTACACGAGGCGGGCAAAGACGACCGCGGAGGGGAAGACGACGAAGTCCAGAGTGAGGCGGGTCACGTTGGGGAATGTCATCCGCAGGTGGGCGAAGACGTCGACATGCAGCACCGTCGCCTCCCAGAATGCGCGGCCGCGCAACTGACTGCCGATCTTGAGCGCGGCAACGGACAAACTGGGGCGCCCCGCGATGAATCCTACTGGCAGGGTTAGCGTTATCGCCCTGGCCAGACTGGCTCGATAGGGCGCCGCCATTGCCTTCGCCACTCGGTGTCCGTGTCTCCGGTTGCGCACCACCACCTCCCCCGCCAGATGCCACCCGCACCTCGGCGCCCACAGTCTGCATGACAGTGCGCAATTCCGCAGCGTGCCTAGCCATCCGTCCCATGCCAGCAGATCAAACACCTGCTCCCACACTTCCAGTGGGAGGTCGGGTCCCAAGTAGACCTTCTCTGATTTTCTTTCCGAATTGCCATGATCTACTCGTGAACTGGGTGAGGCAGCAGTCTTTGCGCTGACTCGTCGCGGTCTTGGAGGCATTTGTACGGTGCGCGAGCTTTCTGGCCTAGAATTGATGTTGAACAAGGAGAAGGGGCTGAGGAAACCACCCGGATAATGTGCACCACCCGCAGACGCAGGGTGCGTCCGCGTCTCGGTTCGGTGCGAGTTTGGCCTCCCTCGAGTCCGCGGGGGTTCCGGTTGCCCCACCGTTAATCTTGCGATCCCGGTTTCGAGCCCCACAACGACCATCCTGCGCCCATCCCTTTCCTCCCGCGTGCCCTCCACTTCTTCCACAAATATACCCAGCTCCTCGCTCTCCGCCTTCTCAACCGCCCTCCCCGACTCTGCGTTCTGCACTTCCCCGACGGCCTCGATGAACTCTGCCCCCGAGGCACACGACGCCGGCACCACGGACGGAAGCGTCTCGGGCAACACATCGCGGATGCATGCGATGGCGGACACCGGTGGGTTAGTTTCCGCCACAGCGACGCGGAGCCGATCCGCCCAATCTTCCCCATACGACACGCATCCATCATCCCGCCCGACGAAGCCGA
>NW_012133445.1:2448-3147 GCF_000313525.1 Fibroporia radiculosa | reverse complement strand
TTTTGGGCTCCGCCCTCGCGCTGCGCACCCCGCAGGGCAGGGCCAGGCGGTCACCGTACATGGCCCAAGCCGGACGGCGGTTCGTGTGGGCACCACGTATGTATTGGCCGCAGCCTGACTGGTTTAGCGTGACATCGGGGGAATTCATAAGTCAAAGGCTGGAGAGTACTTCTACGACGGAGACGTGCGCGCGGAGGCGAGATAGAGCACGGTAGGAGTACTAGACAAGACAAGAGTGAGAGTGAGAGCGGGGCGCAAGACGCAACGTGATAGCTCAAAGCGCCGGGGATATCTGCGCATGGCTGTGTAGGTACATGGAAGTCGAAGCCGAAATGCAGCACAGGTAAAGGTCAAGGGGTCAGACCGCGCGCCTGCTTACGGCCACATAGCATCACTGCAGTGTCCGGGCGTAAAAAGGGTACTGGTCGGGCACTGTAATTTTCAACGCACAGATAGGCTATTTCAAGAGCACGGAGGTGGATAGCATCGCGGAGATGACCGGCAAGGGTTCGGACTGGCGCAATCAACGACGGCCGAGGACGAAGCCAAGCGCACACAACGTGGGCATGCTCTTACGAAAGACAGCGGCTCTGATGCGATCTTGTGCGCCCGTTGTAGCCCTAAAAGGCTGCCACCGCGCGCCGTTGGGAAATGAACTGGCCGCCCGAGATGGACCTACTCCTGAGCCGGGTGATGCTG
>NW_012133445.1:1069-2290 GCF_000313525.1 Fibroporia radiculosa | reverse complement strand
TGTCGCTACCTTATTCCAGGGACCACATTGTGCGAAGTGCGGATTCTGGCGCCGGGGTCCGGATCTGCGCAAAGGAATTGGACTAAATAGACATACAACGAGCGCGAACTCTTGGGCACTACGCTCGCACTCTCAGTGTCTGCAAAGACGATGTCCGTGAGACTGCGAGCAAGAGGCAAGAAGGATGCGATGCCTCCAGGCATTCAGAGCGAGCCACGGACGTGGCACAGTACAGAACGGGCGCAGCGTTTGACCTCATCATCCTGCGTCTCCAGCACAACGACTGGTCAAAACACGAACGGGGGCCGGAACACAATACCCGAGGCAGTGACGAGCAGGAGTGGAAAACTACGCCCAGCCATCGGTATCATATAAATCGATAAACCTCCGGATCTGTAGGGCGGGCCCGAGTGGTTGGAGCTATACGAGGGGCGCTGAGCGTGCCCTGATTTGGCACATCCCGTCCGCCAGATCCCCATCTGAACTCTGAATAGTCTGGCCACCAACCAAACCTTGACCGCTTCTTGCAGCTACAGATGGCCGGACGGAAACCACAACGATGCACTTATGAGCTGACGATGCATAAGCTGAAGGGTGTAGGAAATCCGTCCATTTGATCCGTGTCTGGCTTATGTTTCGCGATTCCTGGACAGTGTGCATCATCCACGCAAGTCCACCCTCCGGTCGAACCCGTGACTTCCGCTCGCCCCCCGCGTCACTTCGACGACGGATACCATTAACACAGGTCTTTCCTGGTAAGATGACATCCATACGACGTGCACTCACGATTGCACCCCAAGAGCACACGACGCGCGACCTTCACCGACACAATCGTTCGCCATGAAAGTCTACGCCACCGCCATCCCGAGGACCGGCAGTGTCTTCTCCAAACAGGGAAGTCGTGCTAATCCTCCATCGCGCGATCACGCTCGGCTACGAGTGAGCTTGAGCGAGGGTGATAAGATTCGACAAAACGAGAGCGGACAGAGTGCACGGGTCGCCGGCATTCGGGCCTAGTCGACCTGCCCTGCCTCGGATGTCACAACCAGCTACTCGGAAAACATGGCAGAAGTAATTAGGCAAATATAATCGCGACGCGGCGAGAGACGCAGTTGAAGACCGGCACTTTTGACGCGTGGGCGGCTATCTGGTTAACTACTGAGCTTGAACGGCACGATACAGTAGTCTGTGACCACGGAGGCTCTGGATTGAGAGAACGCG
>NW_012133445.1:0-1059 GCF_000313525.1 Fibroporia radiculosa | reverse complement strand
GAGAGACGCAGTTGAAGACCGGCACTTTTGACGCGTGGGCGGCTATCTGGCTAACTACTGAGTTTGAACGGCACGATACAGTAGTCTGTAACCACGGAGGCCCTGGATTGAGAGAACGCTTTCAGCACAAGATCTGAGTTTGAAGTTTCGGTACGATGGATACACTCACCGGAGTAGTCCGCGCGCACAAGTATTGGGAAATCGACACGAGAGCGTGTCCCACCACCAATCGCGGGTTGGCACGTAGGCGAGATTAGAAGATCTCAACGCGCCGCATCGTAATTTGAACTCAACGAACTCCAAACTCTGAAATTTGGGCTGAGTAAACAGCTCCTCAATCCCGGCACACACTCGGTCGTCTGCGCTCATAAATGGGTCCATAAAATATTGTGGCCTGTGAATGTCGAAGACGATCATGACTTTGGTGAGAGATGCAGGTGGAAGCGTAAACAGAATACTGAGTAGAATACGCCATGGCACTGCCGGCGGTCCCGGATTGCGAAATAGGGTCGAAAATGTGACGGTGAAGGTGTCCAGGTGGTCCAACTCTCCCAAATCGAGTTTGGGGAGCCGACGATCATCGTCGCAAATGTCGACACGAGATACGAGATCAAGCGAGCGAAGAGATGCGCTGGCCGTGCGGACCAACTGCTGCAGGCTGTCACATTCTGAAGGTCTCGATCGATTCCACGAGAGATATCGGATAGTGGGTCCAATCGAGGACCCGACCAGGAAGTCAAGGACATCATCCGCATCGTCTAGATCAACGGATGAGAGAGCAAAACCTTTTGATGGAATTGCTCTCCCGGGGACGTATTTGGGGTTCACAAAGAAAGGCAGACGACAAGTGAGGTGAGCAAGGCAGGGGAAGGAAAACACGAGCCGTGAGAAGACAATTATGGTTGGAAATTGGATAGACTCGAGCGTAAGACGGGTTATACGCGCAAATGTGACGGTAAAGTGAGTGAAGACGTCGACGTGAAGCAAGCCAGGCTTCCACGTCTCTTCTCCAAAGTCGCCATTTCCGATGGTAAGGGCGTCCACATGCGAGTTTGTTCG
>NW_012133444.1:1252-20581 GCF_000313525.1 Fibroporia radiculosa | reverse complement strand
CGGCGGCGGCGGCGGCTGAGTCGAGCAGCTGCAGCACCTTGAGGCCGGCGTCCTCCGCGGCCGTTTCGAGTGCGGCCCGCTGCGCGTCGTCGAACCAAGCGGGCACGCTGACGACCGCGCCCTGGACCTTCTTGCCGAGGAAGTCTTCTGCGGATTGGACGAGCGACTTGAGGAAAATCGTGGCCACCTCGGAGACGGTCAGGATGCGTTCGGCGGGTATGGGCTCCGATCGGGGGGTGGCGGCGTGCGACGCAGCAGGCGTGTTCGTCGCGGTCGTGGTCAGCGGGGTCGGCGCTGCCTGGAGCACCTGGACCCTGTATGCGGGCACATCTGGCTGCTCCGGGTGTTGGATCACGGGTGCGGAGACGGAGAGTTTGTTCGATGGCAGCTCAGAGAACCTGACGGGGGGGATCGGCTCCCAAACTTGGACTGAATAAACGAACGGCTACACACCTTTTTCCAAGGAGGTTGCGGAACCCGGTGATCGTGTTTTGTGCGTTCTTCACGAGCTGGTGCTTTGCCTGGTTGCCGATGTACTGGCGCAGATGGGGTCAGTGCATCCGGGAGTCTCGAGGGGCGGTCAGACTCACCATCTCCTCGCCATGGAACGAAATGGCACAAGCGATCTGACGCTCTCCATCTTCGTTTGCTATGCAGTCAGCAGATCCTTCCTGAGCACAACTGTGAACACACATCGCATTTCAGCGTGCAGCGGTGGTAGATACCTTCGTCAGGACCGCGATTGAGGCATAAGAGTTGCCAAAGTTGATTCCGACGACCGTTGGGATTGACGAGATCTCTATTGGGGCGTCAGCAGTGCCATTTGGTGTGACCGCCATGGTGGACTTTGGAATAAAACAGAGTTTGAAGTGGCTGGACCAGCCTCGTACTTTTTTTTCGCAAGACGTTTTTGTCACGTGACATGTACCCATCGACAAAAACGCCTGCGGCATGAGTTCAGCGGCTATCCGAGTTCTACTTTGTCACGTGCCATGCACCCACCGACAAAAACGCCTGCGGCATGAGTTCAGCGGCTGTCCGAGTTCTACAGTACCTTCTCCAGGTCCATAGTCTCGAACATGAGCTGTAGCGCACAAAGTCCCTCTGGTGTAAGTATGTTGAGTGAATGTTCTCTGAGACGCTGACGACGGTCAGATCGCTGTATGAAAGAACCCTCTACAGCAATCTGACCGTCGTCGGCGTCTCAGAGAATATTCACTCAACATACTTACACCAGATGCAGTTCTTATACCCTCAGGGGTCGTCAATCATGCTGGCGGAATTCACAAATACGAGTACCGCGACCTACGTAAAAATTGCATCCCTTTGCAACGTTTGGTATCTTTCTGCTCGTGAGTGCTTGGCCATTGCGTTCAAGCGTTCGCTTAATCCGATCTGATTGGTGAATAAACATCGGACTATATTCCTGGTATTTTGACACACAAACGATGGCGTCCAAGGGAAATCATTCCTCTCGGTCTACTTGCCTGTGAGATTTATGGGGACTGATCTGCCGGTGGCTCTTCATTTATAGCATTCTCATAATTTTATAATTGGTGAGCATAATGTCCGCCCTACAGAGTGGCAGGCTCATTTTTCTCGTTGCTTTATCCTTTTGTCTGGTGTCTATCTAATTCAACTCCCGGGAAACGACGATACCTGCTCCGGCGTTTCGCTATTACGGGTACGTCCCGAGTAATTCAGGCGGCTTCTCTTTGCGGAGTGGGCTGGAAAGAAAAAAAGAGTGGA
Organism: Fibroporia radiculosa; assembly: GCF_000313525.1. Lineage (NCBI taxonomy): Eukaryota > Fungi > Basidiomycota > Agaricomycetes > Polyporales > Fibroporiaceae > Fibroporia > Fibroporia radiculosa. The sequence continues at coordinate 18,832 of NW_012133444.1, read as the reverse complement.
TAAAGGAGACCTTTGCAGTACAATCGTTTGTGGACGTTTGGGAAGAACGCGAACTCGCCGCGATCACGTAATAAGTCCTTTGCTACCTCCAAGTGTTGAATGTTGCTGGCTATGAACAGACACCGCCTCTTTGGAGAGAGCATCATCCAGCAGTTTCTTGGAGGTCTGTTGCCTTGAAATCCTGTTGAAATCTTGAGGCAACCATCTATTGGGTTTAAAGCGCATCCACGCATCGATCTTTTGCCCAAGTTTCTGGCCGTGCCTTGGTCAGCTCTATGCACATGTCCATGCGCAGTGCCAATTCTCAAGTGTTGTGGCCACGCTCAAGATTGAATGCTGATCGGATTCGAAGAGAGGTTGGGCCATTCACACCCGTATCCACCAATGTCTCTGAGAATTTACACCAAGCCGTATTCGAGAAGACCGCGGCTGAACAAGTTACGCTCGCCGATGATTCGCTCGAACGTATTGTACACTCGTTGCTAATAAATGGGAGCCCTTTGGCATGGTATATCGGTCGGGGAGGTTTAGACTATATGCCTCTGCAGCCATGAAACGAAGAACCGTGTAGAACGCACCCAGCGGCACAAACCTTTTGTCGTGTCCCGATCGGTATCTGCGCCCTCGGACCAGCCCCTGACGTTGTCCGCGCTCAGATTAGAAAATGTTGAAGTCTGAGATGAGTTAGTACTAAGGTATTGCGTTCTTATTATTCGAACACATTCGTATCTGTTGGTACAGCGCAAACTTGGACCGCTCGCAATCATGACACTGTCATTCAAGCATATGATAAGGGAATATACAACCGGGGACCAACAATGATCTCCAGTAGATGATCTGGTCCCGCTTTTGATCTCCCGCCAGCGTATGCCGTGGATTAACCGGGACTGGGAATGAAAACAAGCAGGTCTCGATTCAATAGCTAGCCGCAATCCCAGCGATGGGCTCCGCGATCACGCCCACGAGATAAATGCGGCGGTGTTCAGGTCAAGATCCAGGTTGGAGATGATGAGCTCTTCTTTGCCCTCGTTGAACTCCCAGTGTGCACTCTGCTCCCCCTGGACCATTACCATCGACGGTCCGACGTCGGCTGTGCCAAGAATCGTCACGGAGTCGAGCTTTTGCGCAACATCGTACGACCCGTTGTTAGAGATGTGCAGAACACCGTCCGAGACCTCGAAAGTCAGAGTGGTGTTGGGCGTCGGCGGGATGGTCTTTCCGTCGTCAATATAGGCGGTACCGAACGCGTACCCGTCAGCGGACAGGGAGATAAGTAGATTGTATGGGCCAGCTTGGGTCTCTGCTATAGTGTACGCAGGTTGTGCATGCAGAAGAATGGCTGAGCCATCGCGGATGTGAACATTGATATGTCCGATTGGTGCATCGAGAGTCGTGTTGCCGCCCACACTTGCATTGACTACTTCGTGCGTGTACCAGTCGCGCCAGATGGTCTGGCCTCTCCCGGGGAATATGCCTGTCGCAAAGGTCAGCTGAGCATCTGAACACAGACATTAGACATACCTTCCACCGACGACACATTCGGCGTCAACACGGGAGTGACGAGAATATCACGCCCAATCAGGTACTGGCTGTCGATGGAGAACAATTCGGGCTCGTTCGGGAACTCATAGAATAGAGCGCGAATGACAGGTGTTCCGTGCGATGAGACATTGGCAAACAGCGTGTACTATACAGAGGTATTCAGTCAGAATAAAATAGAATATACAAATCCCTTACCCAGTACGGAAGCAACGAATATCTGATGGCAATTGCAGTGCGCGATGCGCTCGCTACACTGTCCCAGCGGTACGGCTCCTGCGGAATTGCACCTAATTGATTATGGTTCCTGTAGAAAGGCATGAACGCCGACAGCTGCATCCAACGGTTGCACAGTTCCTCGTCCGTGTTACCAGTAAATCCGCATGTGTCCGCACCGACCATCGGAATTTGGAAAACTTGGAATTGAAGCGCGCCTTGGATGTTATAGTGCATGTAATTCCATTTGCTGTAGTTGTCGCCAAGCCAGTGACCAGACCACCTTCCTGAGCTAGGGAAGGTCGACCGACTGATGAGGAACGGACGGGTGCCGAGGATTTCTTGCACCGCCATATGCGTAGCTTTCTCTTCCATAAGCCCCCACATATTGTGCACGTCAAGCTCAACATATCCACCCGCATGCGTGGCGTTTGTGGCAATGGTATGAACATTCAAGGGACCGAAACCTTCCAAGGATACGCACCACAAACATCGTTAGCGCAAGACAAGCGAAGTTTGGGTCAGCTCCAACCCACCATTGTGTATGGCGTACGGGGGATAATTCAGGTTGACGCCGGGTTGATCTCCAGCACCTATCCCACGCTTGTCTAAAGCAGAAACCGCGGAGCTGTCCACGCCATATGTCAATGTCCCGTTGATGGTCATGTTACCACTGGGTCCCCAGACCGTCGCGTTGTACCTGAAGCACGGTAAGTTCCTCTTACACCACGGTTTACACAACGAGAATATTGCACCCACCCTTCCGGATACGCCGTCACGAGGTCGCCCGGCTCCCCGGGAAGCAATATCGGGGGTGGTGTCGACAGGTCAGCTCCAGTCCCACTACCAACATGCGTCAGCACCATCTCCGACGAAAGCAATGCCGCCTCTCAGCTGACCATGAATAGTCGCAGAAAGAAGACACCTCGTTCATATCCAGCCAAATCCCCGAGAATTCGATCCCGCCGTGGGACCAATTTCTCAGCGCTTCCTCCCAATATCCCTGGGTGGAATTGGAGAACCAGTCTGGAAACACCTATAGGCACAGATGCGGCACAAGGAGTGAGCAACCCATCGAAAACAGTGAATTCGAGTCCGCCAGGCACTCACCGTGTAACCGGGCCAAACTTCGCCGACGTATTCCGACCCATCGGGGTTCTTCATCCAAACATCGCTGCGAGATAAAAGAATCATCATTACTATAGCACCTATCAAGCCTAAGGCACTCGACGTACAGCTCCACACCTCTTGTATATGGATCATACTATTCGCAGGATCAGGCGGGCTAGTAAGACAAGGTTCGCGCGAGACGCACGATATCGGTAGCATTGACTTGCTTAGCTACGGCAGCATCGACGATGGGAATATAGTGTTGATGATTTTCAGCCTAGAAACAGGCCAACAATTCAGTTCGCATCCGGGACCAGTATCAGAGCATCGCTGCCATACCAATTCTTTAATAAACTCCCGCATCTCATTCCCAGGGAACGAGACGGGATCAGATGTAAAGTCCCGCACAGCGTGATACAAGTCAATGTCGTTCCACATCACTGTTACACGAACATGTAAGCACCTGAGATAATGCGGACGTAGAAGTTATCCAACCTTCCAGTGGGATATTGGCCTCCCGCATTCTGATAACTTGGTCCCTGGTTACAGTGAGGTTCTCATATCCCCACCTACAAAGATGGAATCCGAATCCAAACACTGGCTGCCATGTTGGCAGGCCAATGAGCTCACCGTATTGCTCTATGACTTCATGTGAACTAGGTCCAGAGAAGAAGTAGAAATCGAGCGTTCCTCCAATGAGACGGTATTGTACGAGAGAAACTGGTGACGATGGTGGAGTGACCAAAAGTATGTCTGACCCGGATGCGCTAACCGAACCAAATCAGTTCAGACTTGTAATTTGCGCAGTAGAAGCGAACATACCTGAATAAGAAGACACCGTGCGATTGGGCCTTTTGTGTGGTCTCGTTATACCTATGTTCGACATAGATGGGGTGCGACCCATAGCTATCCAAAGAGTTAGTCAACAAGCGCACATCGAATGCGGCCACATATTTACGGACATGTTTTGGTTCAAGGGATCCGCATCATCCCGTGCCCACATCGTCTGGATCGTTCCTACCCCACCACCGGTGCCAATATCTCGCCGAAATCCACTGGTTGCCACGACTTCGCCTAAGCCATAGATGTTCGTGCCAAACGGAAGCGCCGACGTCAGTTGCAGATACTGATCTTCGAATACAAGTGGGAAACCATCGAGCGATACCGTACTCGCGCCCGCAGACACCGACGAAATCGGCGTGGACGGTAGGGAGCTCGCCCTCGTGTCGAATAAGGGCATGGCATCCGGATCAGAGCGGCGTGTGATCCAAAACGCGAAAGGGTTAGAATCATAGTTGAACACAAGGTCAGAGGTCTTCGTGAAATCTTCCGTCGGCGGCGATGACAGAGGCACAACAAAAGGCGGAATGGTGAATTGTAAGTTGGCCGTATCGAAGATGTTCACGTGCAGCCTATACTCAATCATCACAAGATGAGCGAATGCACCAACTAGAGTTGGTTCTGCTGACCTCTTGTCTGACTCATAGGTAACCTGGAGTGTGAGGTCGGCAATATCATGTCCGAAAGCATCACATGAAGGACCAGCGAGGGCCAGGTGTGCGGTGAGTCCGACTGCAGATTCTTCCAATGATGATAGAGTGTAGCCTAAGCAATCACGACACTCTCAGTACTTTTGTACCTATACAGGGATGCAAATTTTGACAGCTTACCTGGGCAAGAAGACACGTTGAGAGAAAACTCTGCACTCTCATCAAGTGAGCGTTTGTTGTGCTCATTGAAGAGAGGGTGCTCCGCTAAGACAGCAGCTGCAAGGGCAGCAATCGCCACACAGATAGCAACAACCATCGTGGCTACCGAGGTGAGGTTAGACTCTCGAGGCGGCTGGTCCGTTCTCCCAGCTTGAGGAGACTGGCGACGAGTTTTTGAAGCTGTAGGATGCACTCCCGACATCGCGCCAAGTCGATGTCAGCTGGTTGGGGAGATAAACGGGGCCGCATCCTGAATTCGCCACCAATGGTCTCATGACAGCATCGAAGCGAAGCGAGTATGTAATGCCGACCCTGAAGTGTCCGAGCGGTGCTCACAATTCACTCATACAAACAGGTATTGCCGAATTTTCGAACCAAGTTCGGTGTCTGCCCAGCGCTGACTCTCGTTCAACGAATGCACTCACCGTGAGCCTGAGGGGTACGCGGCCAAAGCACAAGTTCTTAGGGCTGTTATATCTTGAAGCTGAATATCCTTCATTCGAATAGCCGTATTATAAGTTCGTCTGGACTTGGGAGATAAAGGTGAGTCACTCGACAGATTCAAAAAGACACAGGATGTTTCAGTTGCTTCAAGTTCAGGCCAAGCCCGCGAAGTCCGGCCGTCGAACACGGGCCGAACATATGCCTGGCAGAACATATCGCATTTTCCCCAATTTTCTGGCATCATTTCGGCCGCCGAATGTTACAGATTGACAGTAATCTAATAGGCTCGTTTGCCGTGTTCTTGTATCTAAAACACGGCGTGCTTGAGCTTCAACCACACGGCAATACTCGATGTCCGCCAAACAAGACACGGCTCGCACGAGATTGCGAGTTCCCTTGCGTTCGGGGCTCGAATTCTGAGAGTGCTCGGTTGCCAAACATAGGTGATTTGCAGTCGCTGATTGGCTCCACGGATGTTGCCGCAATGTCCGAAAATGTATTTGAGCTCCGAACCCGGCGGAGGGGCGCTGTCGTTTTCTCCGAGTCCATGTTCGACGCCCGGCGATCTTGGGCCATTGCCCGCGGGATGAGTTGAAAGCGTCTCTAACTCTTATTAGCAGCGAGCATTCAAGCGCTCCCAGTGAAAAGTGGCATTAATTAAATTGAGAAACTGGGTCACTCAACAAGTTGCGTTGAAAACGCGTGAAGAAAGCTGAATTAGGTAATTCGTGCCAATTCGGTTTATCTCATTTTCTCTCATTGAGTGACACAGTTTCTCATTTTAATTCATGTCGATTCTCACTGGGATTCAAGACGAGACTCAGAACTGCTACTGATGATCAGTTAGTACTAAAACATATCTTCTGTCTTAGATGACAGTCTGTGGCGAGTACCCTACTAGGTTAGAATAGCCACTAGTCCTGCAGCTGCACCGTCTGTTCTGCGGTGCGTAGTACGTTTTATTCTGCATCAACGACTTGTCTTATGTTTGCATGGCTTGAAAGATTGTTCAAGCTTCGTCGGCATCTAGAAAAAGCCTAGTCATCTATTTTCGTTCCTCCACTTGCCAGTACGCTAATTCTCGAAGGGGCGCAGCAGCATTCGCATATGTAGCGCAAGTGGGCTACATGGCTGCGAGAACGTTGGGATTCCGCCTAATCCTCGTCATTGGAGCCTTGCCTCTGGGATCAAGCAAGATGCATGGCAATCACTTGAACGGCAACTAGGATATCGCTCCACTCATACCGCGAGAGTGACCATGTCCAGTAAGCTCACCACCCAGGTACTCACTCCGACTATGAAGAAGATGGAGGCCTCTCCGTGTAAGCTAGTTTACCACACTAGAGGTCCAAATTTGCCTTTGCTGGAAGAGCGCCGGGCGCTATAGGTTTGTCGTGTTTTGGTATCAGACTTCTCCACGCTACCCATGGTGGTCCAGAAACGCAGGTCATGGAATCGTCCTTCGACCCCTCGCTTGATGCCGAGAAGCCAGACCCTGGAGTCCGGATATCTCTTCTCCACATGTCTGTGCGAGAGTCTGGGGAATCCGGAGTATGTTTTAACAGGGTACAGTCCACATTGCTTGTAAACTTCCTTTCTTCATGACAATGGGATGCGCCGTCGCCACCGTGCCTGAGAGTTGATCGCGCCCGACATGTCGCCTGGTCACACATACGTTCCGGTGCGGCTCCGCAACGAAGCTCAGGTGCCTGCGGAGACAAGCCACCTCACTGCCGACCCTCCGCTTGGCGGCTGTCTTGCGCACGGGTTCTGCATCCCCACTATCCTGGCTCTCTGGCGTTCCGGAACACACTGCGCTCACCCGGACTCCCAGCACGCCGCCTCAGCACGGCTCCCGCAGCGCCAACGGCGGATGCAGAGTCTTCTCGGTTTACGTCCTGAAATGTACGCCTCAAGGCTGAAGCTGCACCACGAGTCCATCCTATCTGTATCATCTGACGGGCAGCAGGAGATGAGCAGCTTCCATAAGCTACGGGTCGCTTTAGTGTCCCCGCATTGCACGTTCTCTGCATGCAGCACTCCTCAGGGGCGAAGAATCATTTCATCGCCGCAACTAATGCCTCGTGGGAGAGGAGCTGAGCGAGCACGCTCGCCGTGACAATCCGGACGGTCGCATGTTGTAAGCTGCTTTTCATCAGATTCTGGCTCCGTACCTTCGATCGCCAGTACCTTCAGATGTTCTTCAGCTGCATGTCCGTGCCCTTCTTATGGCGAGAGATGATCTGGGCTATTTCCATCTCTCGTCCGCGCATTGACCTGGAATGCAAGCTCCGCATGACCTTGTGATCGTTCCACCGAGCTCTCCTGCGCTGCGCCCGGCGGCTAAGCGAATTGGCGGCTTCTCTTCGGTGCCCGCTGTCGTCATCAGCCATCGGAGGCCACGAGGATACTCGATAGCACCTAATCAAGGAGACTGAATACCAGGCACAATTGTATAAGATATTGTAGATCGCAATAGCATTTTGAGGTTCTCGCGTTTAGCCGGAATGAATTGGGAAGGTGGGAGAAGAGCTAGCTTATGGCACCGCCAGCTTCGCAGATAACGCCAAGCAGACCTGATCACTCCGGGGATTGGTGGTAGACACACAAAGCAAGTATTGAATTGAGATCGAGAGCGTAGATCGTAAACATAGTGGCGCGGGAGGTAGGGAGATCACCACATCGGGGAACCGCAGAGATCCCCACACCTGCGGGAGTTGAATGAACACAGGACTGTCTGAGTCAACTGTAGGTGCACTCACAGACTTGGATAAACGATTACGACTGGCCGCCGACGGACTGCATGCAAAAACATATGTGCCAAGTCACAACACAAACCCTCTCCCAGAACGGCCGCCCAACGCATAAGTTTACAGCCGGGGTTTGATCATATCCTTGACAGATGCTGGGTCTAGTACACACTGGGGATAAGGCAGCCCGACGGTGCGCAACGGCTCGCTTCCTCCATCGACAGCTATCACTTGACCAGTAATAAAGCTGGCAGCATCACTGAAGAGGAATACCGTGGTATTTGCAATGTCGTTTAAGTGCCCGAGACGGCCGAGGGGGATACGAGATGATATGCCACCATTCAGTTTGTCCTTGGTTTGGAGACGGTCAACACCCTCAGTTCCGCCTATAGGTCCAGGGGCAATGACATTGGACCGAACACCCTAGTTGGAAACAGTCAGCACAGGGTCCCATAATGGATAGTTCTTCGGACTCACGTGTGGGCCTTCCTCAACCGCAAGAACAGCGGAAGCTGACAACGCTCGGTCAGTTATATCTTGTTGAACGTCGCTTGACATACTTACTGGCGTCCACTGCCGCTTTGGCGGCAGAAACGTGCACCTGGAAAGGCGTGGCTGCAGAATGATGAAATTACACATCAAGCTTCAAGAGCTCTATCAACTGACCTTTGTAGTGCAGAGTGGCACTGACATGAATATAAGATCCTTTGGATGCCCGCACGTACGCAATGGTTGCCTTTATGGTATTGTACGTCCCAATCTGGACAAGAAGTCAGATACGCGTCCCTTTAGGACATCTTCCGCGTACGGTATCAATATCGACAACGGTCTTGAACGCATTCTCGGACAGCCCTGAGATGGGGGCAAGGAAGTTTCCAGCGGCACCTGTTCGCGCAAATTCAAGCAGCCAACAACGGGCACAAACAGAAGGGACTCGCCGCAAATGACGAAATCAATGCGACCGAACGCTTCCATCGTCTTCGCTACAGCACTCTTCAGCTGCTCGGGGTTCCTCACGTCACCCTGAGCGGCAATACATCGTTTCCCGGTGGCTTTGGCGAGTTCGCCTGCGCTCGCATTAAGGCGGTCGAGTCTGAGAAGGGTAAGTCGAGCATTTCTAATGGAATACGACAAGACTCACTTGCGTCCTACGATGCACGCGTCTGCTCCGTGACGCATCTTCGTGAAAGGTAAGTAAAACCAATGAATGCGTCGCACTCGCGCTGACCATTGTCTCTGTCATTGCCTTGCATATTCCAGAGCCTCCGCCTGTGCAAAACAGAACCTTCCCCTTGAAGAGATCATCCTTGAATATGGAGGTAGAGTGCGCGACAGGTGATACATAAGCCATATCTGAAAGTTCGTTCAGGAAGGGATTCAACAACTCATACGGCTGCCGCTACTAAAGCCAGAGCTGAGGCGCTGAAACACCGAGTGCCCGAAGGCAGCCCGAGCGCCCTACAGCCACAGTTCGGGTCTGTTGGTCACGTGTTCACGTGTTCACGGTTCGTCGCGATCAGTTTCGATCACGATAATGTGAAAGTTTCTCCCCACAAACTTGTCGGAAAAAGCTTTGAATTCAATTATTCCTCGGTATCTATCTGCAACGATTTCTGGCAGATCGGTATTTCCCTTGTCTCTTTTATGGGCCGTAGTACCTGAGGTCCGTGATGTAGCTAACAAAAACATGCCGTGTTACTGAATTCTTCATCTTGACGACAGACAGAAAATCTGGCCGTCAAGTTAGTGCGGCGCTGTACTTTAACGTAAACACGAGACATGCGCGGCGAACATATTTGGATGTCGGTATTGGGAACCCTGAACATGTGAGTGGCTGGCGTGTGGTGGCTCAAAGGTGAACAGATCGCATCGATGGTAGATAGAAAGCAAAGCCACACTGCGGGGTCTTACAATTTCAGCCATTCAGATGTGACGGATAGAGTCGCACCAAGTCTGCAGAGCTCCCAGTGTTGCTGAGCCTATTACCATCTCACTGTCACCCACACTCAAACGTCAAAGCGTTTTTCGCTCGACCTAAATCCGCCGTGGTCGCCACACAGCGACGGCCCTATAATTATTGTCGTTCGTCGCTGGGCTTGTCTTGCCACGCATGCCATCCCGCAGGCAACGCCCGCATGGAGCGCACGCCCACCCCGTGGCTGGCCGCTGTGACGAGCTCGTTCCGCCTTGATACGGTCTCGCTTCTGAGAGATCGAAGCTGGTGGCGGATTACGCAGTCGGAAAGCTCCAGGTCGGCAGAAACGGTGATCGTCCGGGATTTGACACTGCCAGGGCTCTCTTGCGTGGCTTCTGGGCATGCGAACGACCCGGAGCCTTGGATCCAATTCGTTGTAAACAGGCCTCTGCACGATCTTCGGTCTGGCGCGCGGTGGGCGGTCGAGCACTCTGGGTGGCATCGACACCAGGGCCTCGATGCCACGTCCCATGCCACCCGAGTCTCTCTTTCGGCTCCTTGCTCCACGCAGTGCCCATTTCAGCGAAACCTCCATTAACAGCAGCCGCCATATGACTTCTGGCTTTGGGTCTGCAGCGCCGAACAAACACGTTAGCGACCGAGCAAATGTCATGCGACCCTACCAGTAGACGCTCGACTAAAAGCGGACCTTGCCCTTATCCACGCAAGGCTCGTGGCACTGGCAGCTCGACTTGACGAGATCCCGCCCTTGCACCGCCCTTCGTCAGTGGTCGCACCTGATGGGGATAACTCAGGCAGTTCCGCATTGTACAAATTAAGGAGGTAATCAGAATGCGAGCGTAGATCTTGCGAGTAGGTACACTAGTGACATCGACCAATAAACCATTCCTCCTGTCGCTTTGCCCAGGTTTACAAGTGTTTCGAATAGCTGAGGAAAGCATGCAAAGTAAGCGATGTCCGATGGCGAGAGCGGAGAGCGGAGAGCGATATATCGGGCAGCGCTACACTCCAGGTGCGCCGGGGAGACGACATTATGATCGTATACTGTAGAGCATCCTACGGTCTGCCGAGTCTACTCCTTTCCCAATAGTGCATTTGTGCAGCGGAGTTCGGTCCTGAACTTGAGCTGGACGGTGACGTGCCCGAAGGAGAGGCAGAATGCATAGAAGGGTTCGAAAGTGGGAACGGGGAAGGGTCGGGCGGCTGAGTCCCAGCAGTGCTGCGATACTGCGCCTGCCACTGAGTCAGGTGTTCAGCCGGGGAGACATACTGCGCGGTGGTCGAGGGCAAGGGTAAAACATGTGAGTGTGGAAAGCTGCGCTGCTCGTATCCATCGCCTTGCCGAGGCAGGGAGGACAGGTTGCGAGTCACCTGCGTCGTAGAACTGTACTCCTGCGAGCCGCCGGAGGGAGAACCATGGGGTGGGAGCACCTCTGCGCTACGCGGAGTCGGTGACTCATTCGGTACGAACGGGGACGTGAGTGTAGGAAAAGACGCGTTAGCGTATTGGTGCGCCGACGAAGCGGAGCTGTTAGATGGAACTGGGGACGTCGCGCTCGGCCACGAACGATGGGTCAGCTGCGGGGAGTACGTCTCCGGTTTGGTAACCGCCGCAGTGTGCTTGTCGCCTAGCCTCTGTCCTGCAATGTTAGTGTTGAGCGCAGGTAGAATAGGCCAAGTCGCCCGTGCATCCATTCGACTACCATCTCTGTTGATCCCCCACTGCAAGTGAGAGGGGAAAGACGATGGATATCCTTGACTTGTTACACCTCCCCCAATACCAGACGGCAAACTGTGCTGCGTTAGGACAGCCGTGTTCAGTGCGGAGTCGGAAGAAAGACGCAAATGTGCACCGAAAGGTGTAGAATCGAATGCAGGGTCCGAGGATGACGACAAATTCCTGAGACGGGTCGAAGATGGCTCAAACCTGTTAGACGAGAGGCCTAATGACGACTCGGAGAGCGCAGATGATGATAAGAAGTTGCTTTGGCTGCTATATGGGGAGGAGCCATTGTACGATGCAGATGAATCTGCGCCGTGGGTGGGATGCTGGTATCCGTGTGATGTAGAATGGGTAGCAAAATCGTCGTGCTCAACAGGAGAGACATCCTCGAAGGTGTCCTCCCTATCCCCAGTGAGCGGCCCGGGCGGTGAATCGCGCTCCGACTCCGTCTTGCGCTTCTTACGCGAATTGTTGGGCCGTCTCCTGTATACATAGTCGGGGTATTTGAAGTTGAAATTATCCTTCAGCTTTTTGGCCTGGTCGAGATAAAACTTTTTCTCAGACTAGTTGACGAGATCAGAATACGGGGGAGGACCAGCGCATGAGACGACGCACCATAACCATACTATTCCATTCCTTGCTCAGGATCTTACTCACATCTCCCGTCCGCATCATTTGGTTTGCAGCCGAGATCTCTGGCCGCCGCTTGCGCGCAAAGATCATGAAAGCATTCATCGGTCGCTTTGGAGTCCCATCAGCATTCAGACTTTGGGAAGTTAATGCAACGTGTGGATCCTCTGGGTCTGGGCATATGTCTCCGGAACGTAGGCTCGAGATCTCGAGGGTGCTCACCTGCCGAGTCGAAGTCGTTCTTCAGACCGTGCAGATAGTGATTGTAGCCAGAACTTGTCTCTGAGCCGGATACAGATCCTTCGCGGTCGTGCGCTCCACACTCGTCTCGTTCCTCATAGCTAAGGCTGACGTCTCCCTGTGTGCCGTAGTACGATCCCTGATTGTATCCACTCATCAATGCCATAGACCGTAAGTGAAAGCTTGTAGACGTCTAGCGCAAGAGGCCCTATCGTAGATGATGATGTCGCGAAGGGGTAGCCAAGGAGTAGGAACAGAGGAGAAGCGTTTTGTCTAAGGCGTCCGAGTAAACTCCACCTAAAGCCGATTGACTGTGAGGGCGGGCTGCGTCGGGAGAGATCTACCGTAGGGTCGGAGCAAAGTCAATATTGAATAGTGGGTCCGAGCAGGGGAGAAATATTGATTGTCGAGGGGCCTCTTGTATACATGCTGACGAACCTCGAATGGGTGATGTTCTGTCAGAGACCGCCGGTGCAAGCAGGCACGCCGCTCCAATTACGGTTGTGGACGCAGATGGATTGTCCAAAATTGAATAATATTTCGCGAAAAGGCCCCGGATCTGCCCTGGAGGTTTGCCTTTTTAGATTCTGTCTAGGCTGCGCATCCGGTTAGTCATGATGCCAGCGTTTGTTCTCCGGCCAGCAGCGCTCGAGAAGGGAGGTGTCTCCTGACACGCTAGCATCAACTTGGCAGCGCAGATGTGGTCGCACTCACGACATTGCAGGACAGAGCCATCCGTTATGGTTTGCGCACCGGAGCTGGCATGTGCGAACATCCCCTCGCCGGCTCGCTTGGCAATGACTGCCACGCGCGTATGTGCCCCGGAGGCAGGAAGCCAGGCGAGCCGAGTCGCCGCAGCCGTATCAGACACAGAAATCGAACTGCCGGGGTCACTGAGCAGCTTCGGGATCGCGCCGCCATCCCTCAGATCATGGAGCTCACACACGCCCGCGGCGGAAAACACTCAGCATTCGCGGAATCTGACCGGAACACTGCCATCTCCGCTTTAGGCAAATCAAGAACAACGCCGCGCTGGCAACATGCCTCGCCACCCGTCGGCGTCCCCTTAGTCCATACGCAGCGAACCTGTGTCTTGTGTCCTCCGTCTTGCACCCGACTCCCAACGCAGGGCGAGTAGACCGCCGCATCCGGTCGGTATCTTCCGTCTTGTGAACGGTCATCACGTTCCTAGGGTTCTGTGGCATGGGGCCGAATTCACCCCAGCACGGCAGCAGTACGCGCTTCATGACAATCAAGCACCAGTAACGAGGTATCGCATCCTATTCGCCCCTACGCTCCCAGCCGATGAAGCCATGGCTGTCCCTAGATTGTCGTAGCTGCAATCTCCAACTTTCGAAGGCTCACGCACGCTCTCTCATAAACGCCGAACTGGCATCGTCAAATAGGGAGACGAATATGTACCCGTCTGGCGACCTTCATCCCGGTAACAAGCAGTGAGATAGACTATCGTTGAGGACGGCGTCAATACCCTGACAGAAGCATCACATGCTTGCGGAAGAAAACTTACGCGATTAGGTGCGAGAGTCCAGCCTCCCCATTGGTGTGACAGCGCTTGGTTACATCGATTCTCCCTCCGCATGGAGAGAGGGTCTTGCATCCCAGTTCCTGCGCACAGAGGACCCGCGCGCCCACGACTGAGTCACGGTGAATGGTTGCCTACCACACAGGTTCTCCCGACGCTGTCATACCTGGCGTGCGCAGTTACGCAGGCATACCAACGGAGAGCACTACTCGGCTGCCAGTGTGAACAGCATCGACGGTCGAAGTCACTTGATCTTGATAATGCCATCATATCCGCGGTTCTAGCGCCTCTCCATGATCAGAGCGCGCCGCGGTAGTACCAATACCGGCATGGCATTTGGTAGCCAATCTGCGCACAATTCCTGTGGGGTCGGGCCAGCCCCCTGGGGACCTCGATGACGAACTGTGTCGCCGTGCTCCCCAGAGTCCCATTCCTTCCTTCACAGTATGCCCGCAGTGCCGGATCCAAGAGGGTATCGATATCAGATTACTGCCGATATGGCGACAGCGAGGAAGCGCGCCAACAACGCCATCACAGGGCTGGGGGCAGGCAAGTGCCACAGGCGGAAGCTGGCGTGCCGGGGGAGCCTTGTCAACCAAGACCGCAGACCTTGAACAGCAAAAACCTTCCGCACCTGCAACTCGGCAATCTCTTGGAATCGAGTGATCCCGTTTTTGTGCTCGCGGATCGTATATTCGATCGAGGAAACAGCGTGAGCCCGACCGATGCCCTCTGGCGCAAGGCTTGGGTGTTCGCTAAGCAAGCACCGTGGATAGCCTAAGCAAGCGACGTCGAACGGTACATGTGATGTGGCTGACCTTGAACCATGATCATCAGGTCCACCTGGGGATGTCGACGAGTTACTCCGGTGCGAAGAACCAGCAGACAGCGCCCGATACAGTGTCATGAGGTCCCCCCTCACTTACCCTCCGGGGCGATAACCACGATGCTCGCGGACGTCCTCGGAGCGTCTTGTGCTTGCTGCGACCTGACGTCATCTCTCGCTTTCTCAGTGTACTGACTCAGGGCTCTGGCAGCCAGCACCACATCCACACCGCACTTTTGGGCTGGAGTCTGCAGCAAGTGTTAGTCTCACTTGTGGATATGTGACGAGTTTGACGATCGTTTCGTACTTGCATGGAAGACGCCACCAGCAGTGCGACATGACATCGGCATGTGTGAAGAGACAGGTTGTGCAGATGGGTTTAAAAAACACGAGTCAATCAGTTCGATAAACTCCAGACGCCAGAATTGGCCAGGTCTCGTCATATAGGAGTAAAGGTCGTATGCGGCACGAAGGTGATGCCTCCTATGATGTGCATTAGCTTGAAAATAATCACAGCCCTAAACATGGTACCAGAAAGGAGGCATTGATCGCACCTCAGTGGTTTCGGTGCCCAATCGCGTCAGTCTAAAACAAATTTACAATCACGCATTTGGGCAGGCCATTCGGCGTGCAAAAATCGTTTGGGAAATGCTTCGCTAGAGAGCGCCTCATGAGCTTCTACGGAACACTGTCGTGAAACGAGGGCTCGAAAAACGCTCGTCCAAGATTAAACCTAATGCCGCGTGTCCCCTAGTACGACCTCGAGGTGAAGCACAAGACCATATCGTGGATGTCGAGGGTGCGAAATAGATGATGGATTCCACTTCAACGTAATTAGGGGATCGGAAGTAGAGAGCTCTGGGGCAAGACCTACGAGGCGTTCACAAGCTGACCGCAGAGACGCCGCTCGCGAAGATACACAAAACAGAATGGTGCATGGAAGGCCGTGGCGACACGAGCTCTAATCACCCTGAGACTTCCAAGTCGCGTTCGTGTGCCGCATGCCGATAGCCGAAGACGTCGGCGACATGAGGAACTTCTGTCGAAGAAGGTCAGCGCAGGAGCCCAGACGGCCCGCTCGTTTTCGTACGGCGTTAATGCGCAAAACGAGACTTACGTTGAGACTGGGCCTTGGAGCTTGGAGGGGGCGGTTCGACACCCTTTCCTTGTCCGCTCAGGAGCAGCAAAGTGAAGCATACGAGAGGGAAATTTAGGGACCGCTAGGGAATGCACAAACTGCGAATGCGGGTAAATATTGCACAGGCGCTGATTGGCTGTTCTCGCAAGACCCAGCGGGTTTTAGAAGAAAAAAATCGGTTTAGGGATTGAACATACAGTGGGGGCTCTGCCCAGCGGGACAATCCTGCAGAGCGTCTCGTCTACATTTCAGATATTCTGGTAAGTTGAGTTTCAACTTGACATTATCCCCGTGTAGCACCGGTAAAGAAAACACCTACCAAACATCTGAGTAAACCATCCGTTCGAGGCTTTCGAGCGGGAGAGGTCGTTTGCGTCAAGTTTTCATTCAAGTTCGTTTGTTCCGCCACCCGCTGCGGCAGGCGCTAGACCGTGACGGTGCGCTACGTGTCACACTGCGCCACCGACCGAGCCGAGTAACAAAAGTTGTCAGCCCGGACTCGAGCTCAGTTATTGGACCAACGCCTCCATCTTGTTCAAAGCGGCGACCGTAGACGAATCCATATAACATTAGAGATAAACAGCCAGCATTCCCGCACGACGATGAAGGACTTGATTGTGGACGCCAGTATGTTTGCCTGGGTCCGCATCGTCGAACTTCACACTAATTCCTCGGCTATCTCAGATTTTCCTCGCTCCCTGGACGAACGCGTGTACCATCTCGGTATACGTCCAGGGGAGGTCGCTAACCGCATTGTAAGTCCGCCGTGAATTTATACTCGCCCTCGTTACTCACTGACACGCGCAACAGATTACTGTCGGCTCGCCCTCGCGGGCCCAGTCCATAGCGGCATGCCTGGACGTCTCGCCTGTGCCGTTCACACTCAGCTCCGAACGTGGCTTCCTGACAATCACCGGGCGGTACCACGGCGTCCCAGTGTCGATCGTCAGCATAGGCATGGGCCATCCCAACGCTGATTTCTTTGTGCGAGAAGTCAGAGAATGCCTCGACGGTGATATGGTTGTGGTCAGGTTTATTAATTACCCCATCATTTTATCGGCGCATAATTACTGACAGCCGGTAGGCTGGGCTCCTGCGGGGCGTTAATTGATGTCCCGGTGGGCTCGGTGGTCGTCCCAAAGTCGAGCATAGCCATCACACGGAACTATGACTACGATTTTGCCCGAGGCAGCGCGGGCGAACCGCCGTATAGAATCAGTAAACCGGTGAGCTGAGTCTGGCGTGCGCCCATTTCCCCTCTCCAACATGTGGACATAGGTCGATGCGGACAGCGACCTGCACACCGCTGTGCGTTCCCTGCACATTCTCCCGCCGTCGTGCGCTCACTGACGAGCGGAGCCTAGCTGCAACGCGCCCTGCGCAGGACGCGGCCCGGTGGCCTGGAGGTCCACGTCGTGGACGATATCATGAACGCGTCCGCCGACAGGTCTGTGAGCGAGCGTCGCCAGGTCGACTCCTCTAACACCATCCCCCCAGCTTCTACTCTTCGCAAGGAAGGCAGACGTCCTTCCCCGACCACAACGAGAGCCTCCTGGAGCAGGTCAAAGGGACGCACCCGGACCTCGGCTCCCTCGAGGTGCGCGGCGCGGCGTTCTCCCCAGCCGGCGACAGCTAACGCCCCCGCTAGATGGAGACGTTCCACATACTCCACCTCGCCGCCAACTGGCCCGGACCGCACGGGCAGCAGACGGTCTCGCCGCCCATCACCACGCTGCCCGTCTCGCCCACGATGTCGTCGTCCCTCCCTTCACCGTC
>NW_012133444.1:0-1014 GCF_000313525.1 Fibroporia radiculosa | reverse complement strand
CGCGTCGCGCACCTCGCAGGACTTCATCACGCCCGAGCGGGTGGCGGCCGTCGAGGCCTGGGGCGGGCGGGCGGTGCTGGAGGCGCTGTCCGCGTTCGTGATAGACGACGGGGTGAGTCCGCATGTGACCGCGAAAAAATTGCGCACCCCACATCTGACATTGTTCGTGCCCCCAGAGCCTGCACGCGGCGGCGGGGAGTGTGTGGGAGCTGGAGGATCGGTAGCCATGTCTCCATCGCACGGCCCTCATTCCTGCTGTCACGAATGTATACACTTAGATGGCCCATCGCACTGGGTTCGTTCTCCCTCGTCCGCTGCTAAGGCACCGCCCGGCCCGCCCCGGCCGTGTTGCCCTTCTGATAGGGTGGGTCAAGCACGCCCCCTCGTCCTGTGCCCGCCCGCTCTGTGGTCTGCGCTCTTCTCCCCCCAAATAATGTCCAGACCCGACCTGGTCTCCGCCCTTGCGCGCATCGCAGGCCGTGGCGGCGTGCCGTCCGCTGCACTGTCTCCCTCGCCCCAGAGTTGGCTGACTCGGAGGGGAGAACCCCGCTGTACGACGCACCGGCTTCGCTGAGTGTCCCGCGCTGCCCCCGCATCGGGTTTACGGGATATCGGTCGATCAGCGGCCAGAGCCCCCATGCGTCCCCGTCGTTCTCCTTATGCATGCATCGCCCACATGTGATGCTGCACCCAGCCCGTCTCCCCTGCATCGGGAATTTTACGTAGGACAGACACTGGGGGGCACCCCTGAGGGACCTTGGCAGAGCGCTACGAGCGTTGAGATCGGTGGGACCGTGCGCTTTGCTCTCCCTGTGCGGGCGTTCTCATACGGGTGGTCCAATCTCGCCTCCCGCGTTCTCGATGTAAGCTGCGGCGCGGCGACACTATTCGCAGCAGCGACTCCCTAGATACACAGCAGCCGTGTTTTCTCGGGTACACTATGATTTATGTCGCTGCGACCGCACAGCCAGCCGCAGTGCTGAGCGCCGCGACGGCCACCCCCGCGGAAACGCA
>NW_012133443.1:158544-161701 GCF_000313525.1 Fibroporia radiculosa | reverse complement strand
CAGAACTTTCTGCGAGCCCAGCTGCGTCAACTTTGAACTTCCCTACTTACGCGATGCGCTTCTAATGCTCCAGTAAAAATGACCGAAACGTCAGCGTTGTGTCTACGTGCATGGTCTGCGGAGTAGAGTTTTTGGGAGAGTAGGGTGTGCGACAAAAGGCCCGTTTTCAGCGGGTCCTTTCGTGGTGAGATGATGAGGAGCGAAAGCTAATAGTAAGGACAACTAGGTAGTCGCGCGCACATAGCAGTATATGTATAGGGTTAAAGGAACGACGACTATCCACAACAAGCTTCATGCAATGTGTGCACACATTGCAAAGTATTTGTAGAATATCGAAGTCTTTTCCCGAGCACGCGTCGATGCAGCAAGTAATTCATTACGCCACAACCCGAGAATACCTGGTCGAACGATCCAGCTGAGGTACAGCGACGAAGTGTTTCTAGAACGAAACATCCCGAATGCGGGCTGAATGCGTGGACAATTCATCACGACAATCATTTATGTATGGCAACAAAGGTTAGTACAATCACACGAGGGGAGTAAAACACAGGATCTAGCAGGGAGACAGTCCCCAGTGATTATAACCGATTGGCGGACAGAGCGCACCAGACAGAGAACGCAAAATCTACCCTTCCGTGTTGACCCACTCAAAATACCCGCGAGGAAAAGTGCGCGACTCGTGATCAGTCCGGTCCCCAGGACGGACTCTCCAAGTATCCAGCGTATTACGCATCAATAGGATGACCCCGCCTGCGTCCATAAGCGATCCCTTCAGTGCCTCATTGAAATCGCCCATCTCCCTGATTCTGCGCATGCATTCCCCCGATACGCGTCTCATCTCCTCGATATACAGCTTCTGCGTCGGCAACATTTGATGGTCGGAAAGTAATCCATGCTCGCTTTTGCATGAATACTTGTGTGTTGACCAGGCGGCAACCTGGCAGGTAGCGCTGCAGTAGAACGTCTAAATGCACGCCGATCGATCAGTGATACAGTGTCTCTAAACACGGTACGAGATTCCACGACTTACTCGTCTGCACTGGCCACAGCATTTGAGCTTGACTCCAGCTACATCCTCAACTTGACCGCAGCCAACGCCTTGGCAGTACTTGAAAAGAGGCCCTCCGTCAACGCCGACCTTGGCTTCTCTCTCAATCTCCACTCGTTTTGCACCAGCACTCGTGGAGGCAATGTATTTATCAACTGCAGCATTCCAAGTATCCATAAGATCTTGACGCCTCGCCCGCGGAGAGGTATCTCCAAACGGCCTGTAATACTATCAGCCAGTTAAAACGCGCTTGGAAGACCATTCGTACAATGCGATAAATTGAAGGTCTCGAGCGGCAAACAAAAACGCGGGACTGCCGCGCCCGGTACGTATTAGGTCATTGAGTATGTTCATCTTCTGTCGAAGGCAAGCCAGCCCCAACTCCGCGTCGAGTGCACGGTCCTGGTCCGTCGATTTTTTCATAAAATCGACAAAATCGCTGAATGTATCAAGGAGATCTGGGTCGATACTAAACCCGGAGGTCCGTATCGAGGTTCTGGATAAGAGATATTGCTCAGAGGCCTGCCACTCCTCCGTGATATTGATGCTTCGTTTGGCGCAGCATTTTGCATATGTTTTATTTGTTCCGCATCTGCACAGATAGTAAGAAGGATATGGTTGCGGTCCGGCAGCATGACAATCTGCAAGCAACTTTCCGGACCAGCATGGACAGGGCTGAGGAGGTCGTTTAGAAGAGGCCTTGGTACGAACCAGAACATGGTATTTCCGTAAGTCTGAAGAGTCAGGGAAGTTCTGCTTCAGCTGAGAGGATGTCAAGATGGATGGATCGGCGCCGTGCTGCAAGAGACACTCGATGAGGTCAAAATTCTTCGCCCTGCAAGCTAGTACGAGGGGAGTTTCACCGCCGGAGTTGCAGGCCTGGACATCAGCACGTTGCTCGATCAGAAGGATTGCAATACGCGTGAGGCGCCATAAGAAATTCGGCATAGATAATGCAGGAGTCGAATAGAGAATAAAGTCTTCTGGCGGTAACCTTCCGATGAGAGCTACGTTATGTGCAATCTGTGTACAAACGGTGGAAAGGGGAGTAGATCCAGCCTGATCCCGATAGTTAACTCCAACCCCCAAACGGATGGCCTCGTACGCAAGGTGGAGATCGGCACGAGTAGCGGCCCAATGGAGCCATGTTTTCTTATCATCTGCACTGAACGTGCGATCCAACATGGTTGCTACGCGAGAAAATGCCACAGGGTCAATACCCAAAGTCTCGACAGTCCGAGAATCGGCGGGATCCACAACTGCGACCTCGGGCGAAGTGCCATGGCCTAGAACAGCTATGCGATATGGTGCGAACTGTTCTGTGAAGATGATAGAGTTATCGGCTAGCGTTCGCGGGTCTGCTCGCAATTTTTGGAGCAGGGATTTGGGCAAGGTGGGATGTACAATGGCGGTTCCGTCTGCTTGTAAGGGCATGATGGCGGACGGGAAGAGAGGATAACTTGAGGGTCACCCAGAACAGCTAGTATTTGTGCAAACGCAAGTGTGCGGAGCTTTAATGACCCAACGTGGAGAAGCGTAGTCAGGAAGCATACTGCACTCATATAGAATCGACGCACCGTTCAAAAAAGGTATCATTTGATTTGTGCACATGGCGCACTACATTCTTGGTCAACGAATTGCTTATATCTGCATGTTCGAGCAGCGCCGTACGTGACTACGAACGGGATTCAATTTCCATAGCCTGAATAGAGTTAGCTGTCGGGAACTGTTCAGATTCTAGACATACAGAGCTTGTTAGAAGACACTAAAACATGGCACACATCTCTGCCGATATCGATTTAGTTCGCATCATTGTCAACATGGCAGAGGATGTGGTATTAGGGATCACCCTAGCATCTGCTCAATCGTACAAGTTTCCCCACGCGAACGCACTGGAGGTCAAAAGACAGCTATACAATACCATGTTAAAGCGATACACAAGTGCGCGGAAGCCACATCATAATTTATGAATCATCGAATTCCGCCATATCAATGCCGTAGAAGAGGTGCTATCAAGAAATGTGAGTCAGCATCAGCAGCGCATGCAAGGAGAGCACATTTTCGCCCACCTTGTACAAACTCATCACCTTCACGACCCACGCCTCCAGG
>NW_012133443.1:152123-158348 GCF_000313525.1 Fibroporia radiculosa | reverse complement strand
GGGGGGGGGGAAGGACATGTTAGTGATAAATTCATGCAGCAAGAAAATGTCATGAAGTGTACATAGATAGCTGCCCAGTGCATGACATCCGCCTTGATGCTTTCGTCGACCTGCTCTACTACATGTTCTGCGATTGTCTGAGTCGCGCACGTCAGCATACAACATCCGGAATGATAAAACGTGACAGCTACTTTGAGCACGATCGTCGGCGGAATACAATGACTCAACAGTTCATATAGTTTCGCCCGCACCTCCATCACACGCGCGGGAGATTGCTCCTGCACAATCATATCTGCGACCTTATGGCAGTACGTCTCCCAGTCGGGCTTAGCGATCGAGATCGACTTGTGGAGGTCTGTCCTGTAGGGCGGGATGTCACATTAGAGAAAGCGCCCGTGTTAGACCAGCATTGCTCACGATTGCATCTTCAGTGCCTCCAAAACGAGCAAGGCTTTCCGCATATTTCCATTGGCGTCCTGAACAATCTCACGCGCGGCATCGTCAGGCAGGTCGAACTGTTCCCTACCGGCCACATATCGCAAGACTTCCGACATCTGTATGCTCGTCAATCACCCCATCTTACTAGACACATATTCACCAAGAACAATGACAACTCACCTCTTCCTCACTCGGCGAAGCAACCCGAACCAAAAGACACCGACTCTTGATGGGAGCAATAAGGCGGCTTGTTGAGTTGGCACAAAGAATGATGCGCATATTTGACATGTACTTCTCCATCGTACGCCTGAGCGCTGCTTGGGCATCTCGGGAAAGGGAATCGGCCTCATTGATAATAACAACTAATATAATATCAGAATACAGCAGCTCGACTGCTACAGGGAGTATATCACGGACCTTTGAACGGATGTCGGGCACTCACGTCGATCTGCTGCGTCTGCGCGATCTCTTTCAACAGCTCCTGAATGACCACTCTATCATAGTTCCCCACTTCACTTCACGCCAAATATCATGAGTTTCCGGTGTCAAAGTATTAGTCCAGCAGGCGCACCTAGGTGTAATCTCGATGTGGAAATTACTCTGCACAATATTTACATCCAACTTCCGCCTCGTCGGCGTCATGAACACTCGCTGATCAATTTTGAGCTAGTCCCGCGACAAGCAGAAACATCTTCAGCCCGATTAATGAGTCCCTGCAGATGCACGAACGTACCTTCTGTGCGCCTGGCCCAAACAGCGCGTGCAGCGTCGCCGCGATTCGCGTCTTCTTCCCTGCTCCAGACGGGCCATAGAGGAGCATATGCGGAAAGTCTCCGGAGGCGGCCTGGGCCACGGTTCAGCCCACAGATGAGAGCTCGTGCGAGGGCACGCACTAAAGCATTTAACCGAACAGAAAGACTCTTGTGATAATGAAGCTGGTCGAGGGTGCGCGGGCGGTACTAGCAGACAAGTAAGTCAATGATGAGAATATGTACGATATCTTTACCTTGTCTACCCAGAGAGACATGGTGAGAGTGCAAAGAGGTGCTGTTTGGACGTCGTTGCACAACTTGGACCGGATGCTTCGCTTCCGTCACATCGACGCGTTTCGTCACGCGCGTGACCATACGCGTTTAAGTGGCGCGACTCCTTGTAGCCTGAAGCTTGAAGATCGACTGAGACCATTGTAGCTTTATTATGAGCAAGACGTCTAGTAGCATTGGTTGCGATATGCATCTATGGATTTACATGAGCGCACCAACTCCGTGTATCATCAGCAACAGAACGAATCGCCAGCCTGAAGACACAGCTGAAGGAGGTACAGGATGAAATGTGGACAGACACTGGTCAGGATGGTAAGTGAGAAGGGATGCATTACGAGTAAAAATATGAAAACAAGCCGTGGTGCTAATGCCAATTAATGTGTACCAACAATGCAGGAAGCTAGATAGCAAGATGACTACGGAAGAGGAAAGCAATACATGATATTTCGCGATACTTGTTTCTTCTCCGCCCAATATCATACATTCTGATGGTCCACGACGTTCTCCCTGCAACTGACGAATAAAGATATGCTTGCCAGGATTATGCGTGGTTCGCAGGTGCAGGTGCATTCACCGGGGGCGTCATCGGCACGAATCCGTCAACGACTTTGCTGCCCTTCAGATCCTCACGCCTGACGTTGAGCTCGGCCTGCCCACCTTTCTGCGTCTCCGCGGATTGAGATTCAGGGGTTTGGAGCTTCGTCATTTCGCGTACAAATGATGTACCCCAGAACGCAGCAGAGTACTTGTTGACGTACTGAAAGGTTTCGTTAAACGTGTACTGGACTTAATCCTTCAGACGCAGAACGTACCTTGAACAGTTTTCTGTGATTCTCTGCTCTTGTCTCGGCATCCATAGTGACTGCTTGATGGATCGCGTCCGCAACTTCTTGGGAGTCCCAAGGGTTCACAACAAGGCTACCATTCAAGCTCTGCGCTGCACCGGCAAACTCTGACAATATCATCACTCCCTGACGTTCTTGCTGGCATGCAATATATTCGTAGGAGACCTGCGACACATGAGCATTCACTCACGAAAATATTGACGGAAGAACAACTCACCAGGTTCATACCATCTCTCGTCGAGCTCACCAAGCAGACATCACTGACTGCATATAGCGCACAGAGCTCATCGAAGGGCAAACTCTTGTGCATGAAATGAATCGGAACGAAGTCCACCGTGCCAAAACGACCATTGATCCGTCCCACGAGCTCGTTAACAGTGGCGCGAAGGTTTTGATACTCCTCGACGTCTTGACGCGAAGGTACAGCGAGCTGAGCCAGAACGACTTTACCAATCCATTCGGGATGTTGACTGAGGAATAGCTCTAGTGCATGGAGCTTTTGCGGCACACCCTTGATGTAGTCCAAACGATCTACACCCACGATGACCTTAACATCGCCGAATCTTTTCTGCAGCTGCTCTATACGCTTCTGTACACCTTCCTTCTTCAAATTCTCGATGAAGGACGCTGGGTCAATACCAATGGGGAATGTTCCGACATGCGCAAGGCGACCCTCAAATTCCACACCGTTGGGCATGGTTGGGAGGGCAAGTATGCGCGTGCACGACGAGAGAAAATGACGCGCGTAGTCGTAGGTGTGGAAGCCGATGAGATCTGAAAACAGGATACCCAGCAGGATTTCGCGACGGACGGGAAGGATCCTAATGTACATTAGCGGTGGTCCAGAAGTCATACAGGAAAGCGCACCTGTATATCTCACTGGACGGGAAAGGCGTGTGAAGGAAGAACCCAATCTTGACGTTAGCGAAATGCGGTGGAGCGCCATCGTCCATTTCAATTCCCTCGAGTATATGCTCCAACTCAACGCCCGTCGTCTGACCAACGTTCTGAGGCCCGTCGATGAGAGTGCGGAGGAGCATCGGAAGAAGCATGAGATGGTAGTCCTGCACCCAGACCATTGATCCGGGAGAGAGCTGCTTCATAATAGACTGTGCGAACGCCATGTTTGCTTGCCGGTACGCGAGCCAGTTCTCCTCCTCAAAATTCATTTCACCAGGATGGTAGTGGAAGAGCGGCCAAAGGATAGAGTTGCTGAAACCGTTGTAATGTCTGTCCGCCACATCGTCATCGAGGTACACGGCTTGGCAGGAGTACTCTTCCATGAGGCGACGGTCGACGAGGGGACGGTCTTTGGGAGGAATGAAAAAGCCCGGCCAACCGATCCAGGTGAAGGTCATGGACTTTTTACAGCCCGATAGGGCGGAGACGAGGCCTCCAGAGGACATCTTGAAATGGTACTCGCCTGCGGCATCTTTAGTGATGGTAATTGGGAGGCGGTTGGAGACGACGATGAGGTGACCCTGGTCGGCGTTGAGTTCGGGGGTTCGCGGGGAGAGTAAATCGGGAGTAGATGAGAGGGACTCCATCGCGAGCGAGGCGGCGACGAGGGGGGGGGACTGCGGAGGCGAGTCTGCTTGAGAGCACAAGATTGACCCTGCAAGGTTTATGAGCTACTCTGGACTGGGCAGAACGTTTGACTTATCGATGATGTCACATGGAAATGCTCGCGCAGATTTCCCCGGCTGCCTTCTTGGGACCGGACGAAATACTTATTTTGCCGGCCCGCGTCTTCCGCCAATCAGCGTATTCCTCTATTTCCACCTTTCTGGTTGTCTGATTTGGGGCGGGCAGCCTGATTTGGGCCGTCTCCTGCCTCGTATGGCAGCTCGCTCTCCGTATCCGTCCGCCATCTGGCACGGTCTTCCTCTCATTGGTACCCTCTCCGAGCTATAACCGTTCTCTTCGCTGCGTCCGTTTGCTCGTCCGCTATCGCCCGCACTATCACTGGCCCAGCCTCGCCCCGCGCAGGGATCACGGTCCGACAATTAACTTCCCGCGCACCATCGGAGCCATCAGCGTACATCATCTCCTTGGTCTCTGTCACTGATCTTTGTAAATGGATCCGAATACATAAAGTGAGCGTAAGAGAACATCCCCGGTCTCTGGAGGACTTTGCTGGTTACTTGATCTTGCTATGAGTCCGTAAAACGGAAGCAATCTCGGCATGGAGATAGAACTTTGGCGTACTAGAATCGAGGGCAGGCAAGTTCCATCGACTTCCCAGTACGTGTTGATCGGCAAGTGACCTGTTTCCTGCTCTCGATCCATGCGTACTTGTCATGTCGAGTACGTGGTCGAATTCTGCCAAGGCGTATGTACCATCATTCCCTGTTGACACTCACCACTCCACTCCATTCTAGCCTTCCTGCCTCGTCACATACTACGTACAGATTAGATTCAGAGCAGACGTACGCTCCATACGCATACACAGTATGCCTCCTTCATCAGCTGCATCTGTCTGGGACTTGGGTATTCGCAATGCGTGATCTCCTGACTCATTATCTGCATCAAAGGAGACAGCTAGCTCGGTATAAGTGGCCAGTAATGATAATACTGCGATGTAAATGTGCGTTTATGTTCGTCGTTGACCTGTTTGACGGCAAAGATTCCCGGCACGTTAGTTGCAGTCCAATCGAAGTTCAACTTTCATTGTCCTGGAGTAGCTACTTTAAGAGCTTAATACGATAGTCTTGTCTCTAGACGCGCTGAAGACAGACGTACAACAGCGCTTGGCCAAAATCATAGTGTTTTAGAGTGGGTGCATAACAAAGATGTTCAAATAAGACTGTTCCGCGGGATTTTAATAATGCTGCACGCATACATAGCGAACACGATCGACACTTTTACGCGGATACCCCTTGGCAAAATTTATCAGATTGTGTAAGAAGTCAGCATGGAGTTTTGGCATACTGCCAAAAAAATCCAATAATCCCGCGGAATTCCATGGTTCTATCAGGGTAAATAGACCAGCTTTGGATTCACTGGGCAGCCGATGTTTCCTCGCGCTAATCCAGATGGCTATAGCTACCTGGCGACCAACCTCACATGTTCGTCTGGCTGGCCAATATATTGGAATCGATGGCTCAGTATGAACATCTCGTCCATTCTGCTGAATAGTCTCTAATTTACACCCATGTACGTCTGCTAGTAAGATCGGTCAATAAATTCAGCACATCACCCTTAAACTTACATAGAGCTTACCACTACTGTACAATTTGTCCCCGCTGCCGCTCTTACTTCGTGTCTTCTCTCCTTCCCGTGGTCTCCGGCTCCCACCAATTGATTTCAGATCCAGCCCCTTGCCTTCAGGTCCTGCATAGTATCAGCGAGACACTCCTTGATAGACCTGTACTTGAGATCAAGCAGCTTTCCGGCCTTGGTCGTGTCATAAACAATGTAATGCGTTGTCTTGGCCGGGTCGTAGGACTCATCACCGGCAGGAATGTCAGCACCAAGCTCGCGTGCGACGTTGACTGAACGAGTATAAGCATAGCGTTTCGTTGATGATTCCAAAGTGACCTACCCCAGTCCTGCCACTTCCAAGGGCCTTCGGAGACGATGATACGCTCTCCGCCAGCCTCTGGTCGTTTGATGGCGAGAACATGTGCCTCTGCCAGATCCCGCACATCGACCCAGGACGATCTGACAATCCCGCATGAGTTTGGCACGTAATCGTAACCGGACGAGGCTCACCCGATGGTCGATAGCTGCTTTGCATTTTTGGATCCCTTGAATATGCTGTGGAACCAGTCGTGCATACTCTCGTTCAGCGCCTCCGCAGCGCCCACCTCGTGGATCGTAGGCCCAAAGACATAGGGTGGATTGAGCACCACGAGGTCCCAGGCGAGCTTGTCCTTGTTCTTCTCGGCGAACTCCCA
>NW_012133443.1:149259-152113 GCF_000313525.1 Fibroporia radiculosa | reverse complement strand
TGTAGATCTGTTTTGCAATATACAACAAATATTATGTCTTTGATGCTCATAATCTATCTGACCTCAGTCAACACTGCTCAAATGGTCTTGGAAAGACTCCTGCTTCTCGACTACAGTATAGCTACCTGGCAACCAACTTCACATGTTCGTCCGGCTGACCAATATATTGCAATCGGTCATTCGGTATGAACATCTCGTCCGTTCTGCTAAACAGTTCCTAATTTACACCCGTGCACGTCTGCCAGTAAGATCGGTCAATGAGTTCAGCACATCACCTTATAACTTGCATAGAGCTTACCACTACTGTACAATTTGTCTCCGCTACCGCTCTTACTTTGCGTCTTCCTCCTTTCCCGTGGTCTCTGTGTCCCATAAGTTGAATTCAGATCCAGCCCCTTGCCTTCAGGTCCTGCATAGTGTCAGCGAGACATTCCTTGATAGATCTGTACTTAAGGTCAAGCAGCTTTCCGGCCTTGGTCGTGTCGAAAACAATGTAATGCGTCGTCTTGGCCGGGTCGTAGGACTCATCACCGGCAGGAATGTCGGCACCAAGCTCGCGTGCAACGTTGACTGAACGAGTATAAGCATAGCGTTTCGTTGAAGATTCCAAAGGGACCTACCCCAGTCCTGCCACTTCCAAGGGCCTTCGGAGACGATAATACGCTCTCCGCCAGCCTCTGGTCGTTTGATGGCGAGAACATGTGCCTCTGCCAGATCCCGCACATCGACCCAGGACGATCTGACAATCCCGCATGAGTTTGGCACGTAATCGTAACCGGACGAGGCTCACCCGATGGTCGATAGCTGCTTTGCATTTTTGGATCCCTTGAATATGCTGTAGAACCAGTCGTGCATGCTCTCGTTCAGCGCCTCCGCAGCGCTCACCTCGTGGATCGTGGGCCCAAAGACATAGGGTGGGTTGAGCACCACGAGGTCCCAGGTGAGCTTGTCCTTATTCTTCTCGACGAACTCCCACGCGGCCTTCTCCGCGAGAGTCTTGCTCGCGCGATATTTCGCTGGCTGCGTGGCTGCACGGCCCTTCTCTCGCACCTCCGCAATAGCAGCGTTGTTCCAGTCTACCTCGGAGAAGACGCGCGGAGCCTCCTGGGCCTCCATCACGGAGGCGCAGGAGGAGGTGACGACGATGCGCTTGACCGCGGTACCGTATGCGAGCGCAGACTCAAGCACGCGCGTCGTGCCGTGAACGGCGGGGACTATGAGTTCGTCCGGGTCGTCTGCCTTGAAGTGGAATGGGGACGCAGTGTGCTCGATGGCATCGACGCCCTTGACTGCCTCGTCGAATGCACCCGCCTAGCCGGACGCGGGTGAGGCCGCGTCGGGAATTGGTGGGTATATGCGCACCTTTGTAATGTCCTCGACGATGACAACCTCGAGCTTGTCGCCGTAGGAAGCGAACACCTCCTTCAGGTGTCTTGCTTTGCCTTCAGAACGCACAGTCCCTCGCACGGCGTAGCCTTGTTCGAGGAGCGTGCGTACGACCCACAGGGCGATGAAGCCATTGGCACCAGTAACGAGGACTTTGCCCGAGGTCGCTGTGGGCATGATGATCTGCGGTTCTGGAAAGCGGTGGCTGTGGTGGAATGGGGGAGGAACGGATGACCCTCGGGGATAGATCCTCGCTTTACATAGTAGTCCGTTTGTTTGTCAGACTCATCGGCGTTCGCGTGGATCGAGTGTCGATAACAAGAGACTGACGTTCGACATCTGTGCCGATAAGTTTTGTGAGAATCAATTGAGATAACGTTCGTTGATTCTCCAGGAATACACCGGATTGCGGTTTATTCTGGCACGAAGGGGTGTTCTGCTGATACCGCTGTGTATCAGTGAAGCAAAGTCCTAGAGCTTGAAGAAAATTGAGTCGGCCACATAGTGATCAGGTACGGATATCCAAGACTTTCAGGAGCGACCGTGATAGAACTTTATTAGGAGGAGGTCCGACGAGTATTCTGTTGCCAGTACATCATCATATGTATTCATAATCCTCATCAAGGGCCATTATCCTTTTCCTCCTCACGTGCACGAACACTGTTCCGACGTTCCAGCCTGAGCTCGACCCCTCCAAGTCCATTTCACTAATCTAGAACACCTTCCGAGCACAGCTCAAAGTAACTCACAGGCTTCGCGATGGGTGACCACCTTCTGGCGTACATGCACGCGGGAGGCGAATAAACTTTTCTAGATAGATCATACCACTCCAGTGTCATTGTTCAGACCGTTGTGATTTTTTGTGTAGTGATCTTGCAAGGTCATTTGCGAGTCAATTGTGTAGTGCGCTGATACTTGTGCTTTATGTTTCGGGTTCTAATCGCGCAATACAGGTTCAACCACTGGTAGCATTATTTTCTGGTATGCAAGTATGATCAGAGCTGCCAGCGCTCGAATCATCCAGATATTCGAATGGCTCGTGACGGTGTTTTTGAGATGCTGTGTAGAAAATAAGTCATTTCATAAGGAACTCCTGATCATTTTCGTTCATGCACCTGCCATTTTGTTTTGTTTTGAGAACGTTTGGCTGGACTGATCAAGGGACCCTCCAAATACGCCGCACCCGCGTTCATCTGAAACATTCATTTGGGTGCAGGAGGGTAGCTGTGCTGCTCGTGTTATTCTTGCCTTACCTATTCACGAGTGCCAAATCTAGGTCGAATAACTATGTAGCATGCAGCTGCTTAATCACAAGTGTCGCTGAACCTCGCGGTCGCGGCAATTGCAGAAACAGGCTCCTCTTGCAATCAATAGTATTGGAATCAATCATCATGCGTGTATACTGGAGAGCTAGGGAAGTACGTTGCGCTTTTCTTAGGGCTTGAATTTCGTTCTGTTCACTTTGTAG
>NW_012133443.1:140441-149000 GCF_000313525.1 Fibroporia radiculosa | reverse complement strand
CGATACCTTCCCCGACATATCCCTGCGATGCTAACATGCGTCTGACGGCGTGTTCACGTAAGCGCTTTGGTCGCTCGGTCGACCGACGACCGACGACTGGGGTTTCCGAATTGTTGGATCTAGAATCCATTGATAGATCGCTTGTTCGAATACGAAGCCAGGTATGTGATTCTGCTTTCCATGTAACGCATGGAATTAGCTGCCACGGATGCGTGCGGTTTGGAAGTGGACTACATCACGGGGCAATTTGGTCGCCTGAAACGAGCCATATGCGCATAGCAATGATACTTCAATCTTCCAGGATAGATGGCCAGTGGTCCCAGTTGCAGCGTCAATCAATAAGATTCGCAAAGTACGTGTTGAGTAGCCTCTGGTCATCTTTGGCGCTCTTGATCATGACAGCAGCCATGGAATTGCTTGGGTGCTGAAACTCCATGCGATGGAAATCATGTGCAAGTGCTAGGCATGATGAGTCCATCCAGGGTCAATTATATTGTATTCTACACGTCTTGGGTGGTCCTAAAGAGACATACCACGAACGTTCGGACTTCGATCATCTCTGTGTAGATTGGAAAGTATTTAGTACGATCGGGAGAGGGATTGAATTGTAAAGGTATTTCGCTTATTCGCTCCCTTGTCTAATTACTGAGCATTCTTTCCATGGACCATGTCTGTTGGATACCATTTCGAAGATATCAGGAGATCAGGGAGAGCTTGATTTAACAAGATGGTACTTATCAAGTGTTATAAGAAGTGTCGGATACAACTGAAATCAGTCCTTTGTATGTTTGTGCCTCTTGCGGGGCGATATTATCAGTTGGGCTGACTTTCAACACAACAGAGCTTGTTATACTGTGGTTCAAATTGAGCTCTTGACCAATGCACCTTTCTTTCAATGAATATTTCAACTTATCGGGATCGTAAGAATCCGCATCACCATCCTCTTCCATCATCTCGCATCAAACCGTCTTGGTTCTGCGAGTTCCAAGTGAATGTCCGTTCATAACCTCAGTGTGTTAGTCCAATTTCGACCTGTCGGGGATATGGTTTGCCGGTAGATGCTGGTATAGAATACTCAACCATTTTCAAGCGCTATGTCCCTGGTGACCTCGTTTCCGCTTCTAATTCAGCCTGTACCACAGAATCTCAGTGGCGAGGTTCTCTTGCAGACAAGCCCGCGTTCTGGGCTCCTTCAATACTTTGAAATTTTCTTTACATGGGTCATGCTACCGATGATCTGGAATTCCTTGAACACCTCCATGTCACCAGGTGTCATGCATGCGTACGTGTTAATTCGTCTCTTTGCTTCCATAAGCTCCATTTTATTAGACCAAGTGCATAATACCTATTTTTGTCTTGACTAAAACGCCCACCAGAAACATATAAAAGACGGCATGTACAGAGGTTGCCCCTCACCCCACAAACTCCAATAGTCTCACAACTTCATAGTATTTTTCAGTATGACTACAACACCGCTTGCCAATGGGATTTATCTCCGCTCAAGTAAGAGTTTATCTTCTATCCTCGAGGACTCGCTGACAACTCCATTTAGGCCTGAATACGGATCTTGTCGCAGGACTTCACTCGTTGGCTGGATTTGTATGTCGTCTTCATTGCTCATTCTATGACCTTTTAATCAGCCCTAATACATTCTAAAGAGCCCTGATATCATCCCTTTGGGTGGAGACGCCGATCCAGCCAACCTTGTCGCGTCCTACGAGCAGTTTATTGCTCACGATGTTGATCCTGACGATGGCTCCACTCCGGTTTACCTCAGGGGTGAAGCGGTCGTGTCCAGCGGCTCTGGACCTGTCGAGGAAACGGTGACTCTACGAGCCGTACAGAACGAGCTCATACTTTGGCCCCAAATCTGGGAGAACGTCAAGGGCTTCGGGAATGCGCAACTGACCGCGTCCAGTGATGGAGAGGGTACGGCTAATTCTACGCGACAATTTTGAAGCATCAAGCTGACACTCTGATTTTATAGTTGTGGCGGTTTCGACTCCTATGTCATACAGCGCATCGCAGGGACTGGGTCGCCATGCTACCTTCATTGCGTCGACGACCAACACGCCCCAAGGGCTGTCGAGCAAGGTCACCAATTGGCGCAACTTGGTCACCTACGTCGGCCAGGAATTGTCTTTGGCAACCTACAACTGCACATTCGCCGATCCGACCTCTATTGCGGTCAGTCTGGCCACAAGATTCCGTCTCCTCGAGGATACGGCTCAGACTGTCAACATGGTATTCTCCATTGAAGTGCGCACAGTTTATCGACACTCTTGCATTGATTGAGTTATTGATAATTTCCTTTCAGGCTGTAGGAACCCCCTCGAGCAACATTGATGTTTCGTTTTCTTGCTTTGGCGCTACGCCTGACAACAAGCCCTTCTCGTTTACTCAACAACGTGTTTCCTTATACCCTTCCGACTCGGTTACATTAGCGGTTGCGGTTCCGGCAAACTTTGACGGCATGTTCATGCTCAATATTTTCAACGACAAGGCTCAAGTCTTCAGCGACTATTCTTCCATTTCGGTAGTAGCTTACGCCGCCGACGCGCCTGGCGGGCAGCAAACATATGTCTTATTGGGCGGTGAACATGTCGTCTTCCACTCCGATAAGCGAGTGAAGCAGCAGCTGAAGCGCCACGCCGCTAGAAAACTTATGAATGCTGCCGCCCACACGTATAATGCTGCTGCCACCACGGGCAGTGGTTATCCGTTCTACTTCAGAGAATCGGTATCCGACACGGACACGTTCCCAAGAAATGAGAATGCATCCCACTCGCCCGGTGCGTTGCTTGTCTTTCCCCAAGCGATGGATATTCTAACTTAGCTTGCTTGTAGATATTCAACCCCTTGGACACCAAGCCGTTGCTAACATAGACTCGGTTCTTGGAGGATCAAACTACACCGTCGATGTCAGCGATCAACGGTCGATTGTGAGTGGGAAATATACGTCGGTCTCAATTTTATCATGCATCTCACATAAATGGAACCCAGGTACTGGACAAGGAAATGTCTAACTACGTGTATCTTCGAGGCACAACTATTCAGAGTACGTCAGGCCAGACTCGCCTTTTTGCAGTTCCGAGTGGGCTTCTCCTTCACCCATCTATCTACGAACAATACTCCATCTTGGACTACGACTCGAACGGAGATTCTACAGGGCCTGAGTTCCAACCATATAATACTTCTGGGGGAGCCAAGCCCGTGGTTATTGAGAAGCCGTTCAACTGCGTCAACCTGCCCCCGCTTCCCTCCGGAAGTGACCACTTCTGCCTTATTGCAGAGTGCATGCCTGACGGGTTCGACCCGTCGACAGGCATGCCGTACGTGTGGCCACACCAGGAGTCCGGAGAGTTCGCGACGGGCGCAGAATTTAACTCGTGGGTCCTGAGCACCCCTTACGTCGCGTGGAGGAATATTTGTTACACGACAAGCCCGGATGCAGCCACTCAGGTCTTACGTAGCAGTGTCACAATTCCTCGTGAGTGCCCGTCAGCTACAGACCTGATTTGGAGTCTTTTCTGACCGGCCAAATGCAGAGGGCTTCAGTTCAACTGACACCTGGACAATTCAAGTCAACGCGATTAACTGTCCGATTGGCTCTGCGGTGTATGTGCACTCAAAGCGTGTCATAACATGAATAGGACTTACATGTCTTCAATGCAGCTCGATGGATTCTGACGATCCTGATGTCTCATACGGTAAGACGACGATTACAAGCTCTAACAGCGTACGTATTATGGTCACAATGGACCAAAAGAAGTACTGATATCAGTATGACAAGTCCGGTGGCCCCGTGATCACAGGCAAGGCAGCGGGCTGGAATTGTCAGCTCGCCATTAGCTGGTATTCGAACGGCAAGGCGATACAAGATGGTCAGCGGATTGATGCTAACCTCATCTGGAGGACATACTTTTCATCGTAGGGATCACCCCTCTTTCCCTTCTGTCGGAATATTGATCTCGCGCGTTGTTTTAGCATGGTGAGGCACGCATACAAAACTGCTGGAAAGCCTTCCGGTCCTCTTCAGATCAAGGTTGGAGAAAACTATCCGAACGTCGACGCATCTGTTTCATCAGCACCACGAAAGCGTGGGGTGGCTGGCAAGCCCGAAGTCCCGAAGATCGGCGGTGCATGGCGTCGTCGTCCTCTTGGAAGCTCGTATTTCATGCAAGCTGGTGTCCTCGTCGATTATGTCATCGGCGTTGACTCCCTTGCCTGTAACCCAGCCTAAGGTTAGCAGCATCACTGAGGAACCTGGACATTAAAGTCGTCACGAGCGTCATCCTGATAAAACACTTTTCCACCCGTATGTAGATCCGAATTGCTGGGCCCCAGCAACCGAGGGAGTTTTGACGGACACTGGAGGACTGGTGGACGGATTCCCATTGGGTTTAGATCTCGGTTTGCTAGCGTTCAGTCGCCAGGGGTAAATTTTCTTGTTGGAGAAGTTCATCTGTACTATCATCGATGTTTTGAATGTGGCCTGGTCTTACGAATGGATCTGGGATTTTTCAAGCATTGGCTTGAACGGTCGTATCTTTTGACTATGTGGCTGCGCTATACTGTGAGAACCTTTTCATAAAAGGGCGATGTCAGTGAGAGCCGAAAGGTAGGACTGTGCGGGCAGGAGATAGACATCATGACGACGTCTATCTTGCATTCCACTCTATATGATGCTTGCAGATTTTGTCCATCCATGATTCTAAAGAGAAAACAAAGTCTATGAAGACATTGGCAGTCGTCTCTGCAGGGTCTGGATCAGCTCCGCAGACCTCGAAGTCGGTAAATAAGAGTTACAACGGAGAGCAAATTGTCAGCTTACAGTGCCGGTGACATTGTACGGTCGGCCGGGGAATGCCGGAGCCGTGGAGAGGCTGTAGCTTATTCGAGCCCGAAGCTTGTCGTTATCTTGCTTTGAAGCATTGCTGGTACAGAACTCCATGTCATGCACCATGCATTGCTCACCCCAGATATTATCGTCCTGATTGTAGCACAGTTCTTGCCGACAGAAGGGCAATTTACCGACTATTGTAGCCTAGCAGCACTGGCACGAACATCCCATGCCTTTCACGAAGCTGCGCTCAACGCTCTCTGGCATACACAGATTGGCATAGTCAATCTTATAAAATGCATGCCTTTAGACCTATGGGAAGAAATTATGTCGGGCCTGGTACGTAATGTGCTATGACTGCGTGTTCGCTCAATGGACTCCCTCTAGAAATTCGTCAGGCCAGTCGTCCCAAATGACTGGGAACGCTTCGACTATTATGCGTACCGCGTTCGGAGTGTACTTGCGTACAGAGCAATCTCCTCTCCTGAGCGAGAGCGCATGATTTCTCCTGTAAGGCTTTTGGACGATGTGTACATTGCCATCAGACAGTGTCGACCGTCTGCACCCCTTCTGCCCAATGTGCAGACTTTAAGTTGGTCTCGCCTCTTCCATGTCACCAGCTTTCCCTTTATCGAGATGTTTTATGGACCACAATTGTCCTCCTTGACGCTCCTCTCCTTCGATATCTCGTGCGCGGAAACACTGCCGCTGATTGCGCGCATTCCAAAACTTCTACCTGAACTCTGCAAACTTAGCCTCCACCTTTGGCCCGGCATAGGCCGTGACGTCGGCGGCCGTCCCAACTCTTTTGCAGTTCCGCCTGGGACGTTGTCGGCCCTCCGGAATCTACGTGAACTTACGTTGTACTCTGACTTACCCATCCCATACTACGTATTCAAGGAAGCTTTGATGCTTGCCCCAGCTGGAAATGTTTCGTTATGAAGCTATTCTGAACAGCCGCGAGTTTGTGCTGCCAGGCCCACTCATACTTCCACCGCCTGGATTAATCAACCTCCAGCTGTTGTCGCACACACTCTCGCCTTGCAAATCTATTCTGGAGCTCTCGCACTACAGTAGTCTGCGATACATCAGCGTCACGGCCTCCCATGACATCCCCAAGCTTATCGGACTCTTCTTCCGAGCTCTGCATGACCATTGTTCGCATACAGCGCTACAAGAGCTTCATATCACAGTCGGACGTATCGCCATCAATGCCACAGATAGCAGACCTGAGCTGACATCCGAATCTGCCTCATTTCATTGGCTGTACGTGTTCAGCTCTCTCCAGCGGCTCGTGGTTCATTTGGCTCCTAACGTGCACTTGAATGACCGGGACCTCGAGGATATGGCAGCTGCTTGGCCAGAAATCCGAGAGCTCTCATTCAATCGCGAGGTCATCATTGTGCCTCCGTTCTCGCCCGCTATTACCTGGAATGGTGTGGTCTCACTTGCGCGACACTGCCACAACCTACAGACATTGGGGATTGATTTCAATGTATCAGGGTCCAACGTGCCCCAAGGGGACTTCTCCAGTGACGTTATACCGAACAGGACAGTCACGACGCTAATCTTAGGCCATTCCTCTCTCGGCGGTGACCCAAGAGAAGCTGTCGCCGCTGTGCTTGGCTTATTCCCAAATCTCGAAAATGTGGAAGTGCGTAGCAACAATCCAGATGCTGTCATCTGGAAAGAGAATCTTTCATAGTAGATCCTCTTGGTCCTATCTTCAAATTTCTGGATTCGAGTAGCATTTGTAGCATTCAAGCTCGTGCGCGTCGGATAGACTTAGGGGAGTATTTGGAGGGCATCTGGCGAGAGGCCAACTCCTAACATCCTGCTCACAATCGCTACAAAAACAGCCATATTATACAGATTTGATTTCTTTCCTTGCGTTTCTACAGCCGACCTGAATCAATCCAACCAAAGATTGACTCCACTACCGCAGATTAGATCCATTTCCTGGACTTGAGGTCATCGAGGATATCGCGCGTGGTTTCCTTGATCGAGTGGTACTTGATTCCAAGCACCCTGCTTGCCTTCGATGCATCGTATCTTATCGGCTGCGTTGCCTTCGCAGGGTCGTAAGAATCATCGCCAGTTGAGGTGGTTACGCCGTATTCGCTTGCAGCGTTGACTGTACTCGGGGAACTCAACTCGTCAGCAGCTGCACTATAAATGCTATACATTTCACGCACTCCAGTCCTGCCACTTCCAAGGGCCCTGCGTGACGACGAACCGCTCTCCACCTGCCTCTTCTTTCTGGATTGCAAGGACGTGACCCTGCGCGAGGTCCCGCACATCAATCCACTCTCCGCTGGATGACCTAATCAGCCAACACCCCGCGATAAGTAAACGAAGGATGCACCCACCCAATCACCCCCAGCTGCTTTGGGTCATGCAGATTCTTCAACACGCTGTGGAACCAGCTGTGCATGCTCTCATTGAGCGCCTCGGGCTTGTCGACTTCGTGCAATGCGGGGCCATAGACAAACGGCGGATTGAGCACGACGAGGTCCCAGCCGATCGCGCCCTTATTCTTCTCGACGAACTCCCATGCGGCCCGCTCGGCGAGTGTCTTGCTCGCGCGGTACTTGGCCGCTTGGCTAGAGCCGCGCCCCTTCTCGCGCACCTCGACGATGGCCTGGTCGTTCCAGTCCGCCTCGGACAGCGTCAGCGGTTGCTCCTCGATGCGCATCACCGCTGCGACGGAGGAGGTGATGACGACGCGTTTAACGGCAGTGCCGTATGCGAGCGCGGACTCGAGCACGCGCGTCGTGCCGTGCAGCGCGGGGACGATGAGCTCGTCCGGATCGCCCGCTTTGAAGTGGTACGGCGACGCGGTGTGCTCGATGGCATCGACGCCCTTGACCGCCTCGTCGAACGCGCCGGCCTGGGGACAGTGTGAGTACATGAAGATGAAGTCGTGCGAGAGGGTGGACGCATGCTTGCCTTTGTAATGTCCGGGACCACGAGCAGCTCGAGCTTGTCGCCGTACGATGCGAACACCGTGCGCAAATGTGCAGCCTTACTTTCCGATCGCACAGCTCCGCGAACGACGTAGCCCTGCTCAAGCAGAGTGCGCACGACCCAGACGGCGACGTAGCCGTTCGCGCCGGTAACGAGAACTTTTCCTGTTGTGACAGCAGGCATGTCAATTCGTTGTGAGAGTTAGTGGTACGAAAATCGATGTGGGCGAGAGACTCCGGAGGCCGACAGTAATCGCGATATCTTTTATATCTGTGGCATCATCGCAAGTTCGCTGTGTTTGTCAGTAGCGGCGTCATAAGAGGGGTGGAGTCTCAGCCTTGGTCATGTTACTGAACTAGCAAACTTCGACAGTTTTTTCCCCTCCGCCGGACCCCCTCAGGTGGTGGTGCAGTGAGAATCCTAAGGAGAACGGAAAGGCTATCGAATCCGTTCAAATCCAACGGAGGCAAGGATCAAGCGCTGTCGGCACACCGGTATACCGCACTCTCACGAAAGAATCACGCGTCACAATTATTATACGGCCAAAATCAAACAAGGTTCATTAGACAATACAGTAACGCGGTTGCGAACCGCGATGTATTTTGAGCGTGCATCGATACAGAGCATAGTAATACCAGATAATGTCTAGTCGAACAGACCGAAGCCCTGGGAAAGATCCATTAGGATAGACTGATGATTCACAACCATGGCGACTTACCATGTCACCCTCGGATTCTTCCTCCTCTTCC
>NW_012133443.1:140072-140261 GCF_000313525.1 Fibroporia radiculosa | reverse complement strand
CGGCGCCAGCCGCAGCCGCGGAAGCAGTAGGTGCGGCGGCGGCAGCAGCAGCAGCGAAAGCCTCAGGATTGGCCAGTATCTCTTTAATCTGTAAGGACAAAGTTCGTCAGCGTCAAGCCATAAAGGCGCGCATAAAATAGATCCGTCAGAGAACAGAAATCATTTGAGACAGCACACGTCCTTCGGACG
>NW_012133443.1:135738-139880 GCF_000313525.1 Fibroporia radiculosa | reverse complement strand
CCCCCCCCCCAAACCGCAGGAACTAAAGATAGAGAACGTACCTTTTCAGAGCCCTCAAAGGTGTACTCAGTCGCAACAGAAACAGCGAGGAGGTTCTTGTACGAGTTAACGACAGAGTGCATGACGGATGCAAGGGTGGGGTAGTGCAGCGCGAGCGAGATAGCAGCGATGGCCGTGACACCGGACATGAACCGGCTCAAGAGATGTTCCTCCGAGATATCGAGCACGTCTGGAGTGAACACGTTGCCAGCGTCGAATATCTGGACGACCGTCATACCATACGTGAACGGCGAGATGTTCAACATGTTCAGTAGGGTGGCCTCGGAAGGACCAACACGGGTACCCGCAGTGACGACCTGCACATCGGCCACGATTTCAATGGTACCACGAGCGATCTTGGTCGGGATACCGAGAGCCTGGAAGAAAGAGGTCTTTCCCGGCTCCATACCAGTGTTACCACCGGGGATAGTGACATCCTTGGGAGCAAGGGCACCGGCACGCGCAGGAGCGGCAACTTTGTTCGCTGTGATAATGTCACGGATATCTTTGAGGTCTCCCGAGGTGAAGACGAAGCCAATGTTGCCCCTGACGTGGGGAAGCAGACGCTCGAATTGGGGGTACTCGGCGAGGATGGAGCGCAGAGCGCGGCGAACCATGGTGTTCTTGCCCATCACGACGATACCCTTACCGCGGAGGGCAACACGGATCTGGTGCATCTGGTTCGAACCGACATTGTCGACGTTGACAACGAATATTGAAGCTGACGACGTGTTTTGAGGGGCACGGCGGGACAGATGGCCAGATGTTACTTACGATACTTCGCAATGAGATCCTTCAGCTTCGCGAAATATAATTCCTTCTGAGCTCTTGTAGCACCCATGGCGATAACGTTTACTAGAACACAGTCGTCATGACCAGGAATCGCAAATACAGACCGTAAAACTAACGTTGGTTTGTGTAGGTGGAAGGGTGGATAAGATCGAATCAGTGCCTCCCTATTGACCTCTATGAGATTTATGCATTAGCATTGAGTCTAGGAGGCACGACACGCAAGCTTACCTGTCGTGCCAAAGGATTTTTCAAGGCGACTGGTCGTTGCAGATATGCGGTGCGGTGGCCCCGATACCACGAATCTTGTGTGGATACGTTGCAAGTGCAGTTCCTCAGATTTAGTTCAAGATCAGCCGGCATCCTCCGCAGTCAGCCGAATGCCGTGCCATCGCCATCTGGTATCACGTGCGACAGTGCGCACAAGCGCTCTCATTTGGGAGGTGCAATATTTAGCGCTCGTAGGTTAGCAGCTGGCAGCTGCAGCCTGCGACGGCAACGGTGCACTGTTCAACTCTTACGACCAATCCGCCTGCCACAGCATTCGTTCTCTCACTTGCTCCTCGTGTCAGGATCTCTGCAGCACTCACGAGTTGAACAGGCCCTGTCGACCGTCGCGTCACGCTAGACGCGTCTTCCTCTGGACGCACATTTCGTGCTGCAAGAGCGGAGCGCGTAACTGAGGTGTGCTCTATGCAATGGAATGTGGCGATGGTGCCTGCGGACCGTCTCAAACGTGGGCGGATTCGCCAGAAATTCTTTACATCCGCAGTGTTTCATACCGCCATCCCGTGTCGTGGCACATTTTTCGGTGCAAACCACGCCTTCCTTCGCTGATCGCTTGCGAGAGCTACTCTCCCCAACACCTTCCGAGACGCTTCCCACTGTCAACTGCACCAGTACCCATGTCCGTGGATTGTACTACGGCGCCAAAGCCCGTGGCCAGCTAGCGTCCTTTACCTCGGCGCATTTCAGCGACCTCATCAGCCTATTTGGTTCCTTGTCTATGTCAACTCCTCAGCGTCCCTACCGTTCCTTTTTCAGTAATCAAATGATTGAATGCATGTCCCCAGCGTCGTTCCAACCATTCTGGCCTTTTATACAACGTTTGGGTAATGACAAGCGCGCGGTCGGCCTTCAGCTTAATGATTCTGACCGATACTGGTTAATGCGTGCACATATTGCCACATTATATATTGCGGACTCCAGCCTCTCAGTGTCAGGTCTGAATCCATTTCGTCGAACTGTTGTTTACCTACTGACTAACTCGCTGACGCAGATCGAAAAAAGCATATGCGGCTTGCCAAGCTCAACTATACTTCGCTCTGTCATTTATCTCATTCTGAGATCCATGTCCCATATTTGCGGGTATTACTGTCATCGGGAGCGACCGCGCATTTCGGACAATGTATCCAGGTACTTTGCCAATTGTTGCGTACCCATCCGTATCCCCAACCGCATCTACTTCCGCTGCTTTGGAAGGTGGTGTTGCATTCCACGCTTGATATTTCGGCTGCTGATAAGGAGAAAATCCTTCTATCTGTGTCTCGATGCCTGAGGAGGCATCGGTCTGTCTTACACCATCCGGATTGCTCGGACGACACGTTGAATCGTGGGTCTCAACATAAGCGCAGCACAGCTATACGTACCAACGATGTGGTCTCTCTTTTTCAAGATGCAATCTTCAACTTGCAAAAGCCATCTCCATGGCCATCCTCTGAATGGGTGCTTTCTATCGCTCGGGAACTACTGATGCATCCAAACAAAAGCGAAGAGCCTCTGGCAGATAGATGGAGCCATCTTGTTATCCTGGCGATCGCCATCAATTCTCCTCGACGTGCAGCGGGAAATTTTTCGGCTGCCGTAACCGGTCGGTCATCTAGCAGTGCGGGTACTCACTGGCAGACAATCTGCATTTTGACCTATCTCGAAAACCGATTGCTCGTACGACAGGAAACACTACCGAATGCGGTCGTTCAAAGGACTGGGCGCATGCTCGAGATTATATGGGCGAACTGGAATGCGGCTACCGATGAAGCCGTCCCCATCCCCATTGTTCGTGCTGTTTGCACTTCATTCTTACGACTTGCTGAACACCTTCGAACCCGACGTCTGGGAAATGCTTGTGACATGTACTGTTCCTCACGAGGTCTATGGTCAGTTGTCGAGGGCGAGGACAGAGATTCCGGCACATCAAGTGTACTGTCTCTCGGCCAGGCATACTTGACGTGGTCGTTGTCTTGCGGAACGAACGCTGAAACCGCGCTCGCTCACACAACAAACCGTCTTCAAGTTTCTGCTGGGCTATCGGAGATCGTGGGGGAAGTCATATCGAAGCTATCGAGCGCCGATTCTCAAACGGCGTACGAATTATCACTCGTGGCCCGTCGCATTGAGATCGACCTTCCTACCACCGTCACTACGACTTTGGCTATCTCGCTGGCAAACGTTGGTTCCATACATCATGCTCTTGAGCATCTGCACCGGGGCGGCCTTACGCCAGAACAGCATCTGGAGATACTCCGCCAAATCATACATGTGCTCGTGCGCCAGACTCACCGCTTCCGGACTGAATACTTCACACCGGCGATTGGCGACGCGCTTTTGCAGCAATTCTCATTCCTTCCGCCCCCGGCAACTCTACGTAGTGATCTCCAAGCGACTTTGTTGCTTATGCCGCGCTTCCAGCAATCTGCCACTGCCGTGGCCATCGTTCAGGCCGTCCGGCAGGCCGACGTGTTATATTTCGCGCCGTCTTTTTTGGTAATGTTTATCCATGCATTGCTGAAGAACAGGCAATATCGCCTCGCCGCTCGCGTTTACAGGCTGGCTCCGGAGCTTCACCACGAGCCGACCCTGTCTTCCTTGAAGCTGTCGCTGCGAGGCACGCGGCGGTTGGCATCCAGAATGGCTTCACGGATCATCAGGCACTCTTTGCAGGACACGCGCGTGCTGGGGTCAGTGCGCGTGTTCCCCATCCGCCAGTGGCCGATGTCGCGTCTCCTCGCGCTCAAGCTCCCAGCGTTCCTTAAAGACGTCTCGACGTGGAGACACAACCCTACCACTGACGTACTGCAGATACTGGTGGATGCTGGCAGTCTGCGGGCTGCCAAGCGGCTCTACAGCGAGATCCATGCGGACCAGTCACCGCCGCTGCGGACGGCCATCGGAAACAGCATCCTGCACGCTAGCATCTCGCGTCGGTCGCGGAACGGGCGGCGCATACGCAACGCGCTGCATACGCTGAACGAGCTCATGAAAGGGTACAACTTCCAGCCGGACCGCGTCACGGTGAACGTGCTGCTGAAGGCGCT
>NW_012133443.1:131136-135534 GCF_000313525.1 Fibroporia radiculosa | reverse complement strand
CCACCTCGTGCGGACGGGGTATCCCACCGGCGGCGTGCAGTTCCGTGCGGGGGTGCCGTTTGGTACGAGGGTGGCAGCCCCGCAGATCATGGACATCCCCAAGGTGGATTCGGTTCTTTCGTTCGCGAGGCACGTCCGGCCGTTGTACAAAATGTTCATCAAGGCTTTTTATATTCGGGGGGACTCGTCCGCAGCGCGCACGATTGTGCATATCTTGCGCAGTGTAGAGGCAGAAGCGTCGGACTTGGCGGAGAAGAGAACTAGGGCGAGGGCTTTAGGGCGAATGAGGCGTCGTTGCGTCCAGAAGGTTGGACCAGCAAAGCAGTTAAAAATACAGTAAGCCAACAGTAGAACATTCTCTAACACAGGGTTCCAATGAAAAGTGACAGTCCAGATAGTAAGAGAGTAGAGAGTAGTAGCATTTGATATGGGGGTGCAATCATTCACCATGGCAATTGAAGAGGAGGAATTGAATATTTGTCAGAACTGCCTGTGGCTCCGCACTCCCAGATGGATGATCTGCAGATATTAACGATGTCGATATTCCATAGATAAAAGTACAGCGACGAACGTCAGTGCCGACAGCTCTACTAAAGCTCACGTGGTAAACTAAATACTAAAAACCCAGAGATGCAGCCGCAGTCTACATTAATCCTGCTGCGCGCAGATCCCGACGCAGTCTTTCCTCCGCCTCGGACAGAGGTACGGGCGTTTCCTCCACGCGCCGATTTTCGTGACCATCCTCCGGATTGTAGTCGAATATTCCGAACACGCGCTCGATGTTGCGACGAATGTCCGCGTCGTGCTGTGTTTGCTCGGCAGGGGTCTGGGGTGGGGGCTCCGCAGCGTCTCGGATAGATTTCTCCCAACGCTTGACACGGTAAAAATTAACGATAGAGGATAGAACGAGGAACCAGCCTTGGTACACAACTTATTAATGTATGGAGAATGCATATGGTCATCCGACGCACCTAGAAGGATAAGCAAAATAGACATCCAGTCTCGGGACGTTGCACCCATCTCGGACGGCGACATGTCCATG
Organism: Fibroporia radiculosa; assembly: GCF_000313525.1. Lineage (NCBI taxonomy): Eukaryota > Fungi > Basidiomycota > Agaricomycetes > Polyporales > Fibroporiaceae > Fibroporia > Fibroporia radiculosa. The sequence continues at coordinate 134,492 of NW_012133443.1, read as the reverse complement.
TATGTCTCATTGGAAAACAGCGCCGGACCTGCATCGCCCTGCTTAACGACTACAGGTAGGCCCGTCGTTGCGTTCCAGTAGATGAGCTCTTGGCCGACGCCGCCCTCACCCTCGTCTTGGGCCGTCCGTGAGTAGAACCCATACTGGATCATGGTCAACCCGAGGCCGGTGCGCGATCCATATTTAGCCGCGTGCGTCGTGTGCAACAGGTATGTTAGGACGAAGCCGACGAATTGGAAGAAGTAGGATATGAATGCGGTTGAGACGAAGAAGATGAGCGAGCCCGTCGGGAGGTCATCCACGATCATTTCGCCGGCAGCGGCGAGGACGGAGGGAGCGTGGACTGTCATCTCCCAGTACGCCGGGGCGGCGTCGGCTTGGGCTTCAGAGTATGTCTGGACATTGAAAACAGCATGAGTGTGTGTAACAGTGCTGAATGATGGGTATAGCAACGTAGTATCCGCAGTCATCCGAGAGAATGTTATAGCCATCGGGGTCGTTGAGGGACTACAAAGGACAGAAACTCACGGGGGGTCTCTCATTCTGCGCGTCTTCGGGGACTAAGATTACCTCTCCATTCTCGTTCGTCACTGCCACCGACCGCGCAGGTTTGGCCATCACGTTCGCAAACACGCCATCATTCTCTACCCCCCCTCCCCTCGTACGCATACTCGTCGGCTCAGTGGGTATCCGGGCGTAGTGCTGGGGAAGCAGTACGCCCACAGCACGCCTGAAGAACGATGGTCGCGGGGGTTCAGGGCGGGCGGGAGATAAGGGGATACTCCCGTTAGTGTTCCCAAAGTCGTTGGGCATCGCGAGGGCGGTCGGAACGGGAGGGGAGCCCGGAGGGGGCAAATCGTAGTCGTACTCACGCTCGAAATCATACGAGCCCGGGGTAGCAGGAACGAAGTGTGATTCTGTGGGACCTATATGGCGGGTGAGAGGGGCATGCTCGCTATGCTCGTCGTCGTCGAAAGCATCCTCCAGTTCGCGCTCAGCATCCGGCTCAAAACGAGGGTTAGGGAGGGGGGCATAGCCAGCCGTCATGCTGGCGACTCTAGGGATGGTGATGCTGCTAGGTAGGTGGTCTATAAGTTACTAGATCAAAGTTAGATGGAGAGCTGCTGTGGCGGCGCTGCTGGACAGTTGCCTCGGGCGCCTATCCTGCCTATCCCCTTTGAGTCAATATGATCTATCTCAGGCTATTCTTCTCGGAAACTAGACAGCAGATACATCGCAAATCACCAACCAACAGTACATGCAAAGTCTCATCGAAATGACATCCGGCCTGCACCGAGCAGTAACCTCATGTGTATTGAACCGCCTTGCACTCGTATACACGCATGGTATCTCCGCTCAGAGCACCGGTCCGACATGACACATATGAGGGAGGGGACAGCCAATAAAAAAAATCCTTGCAAGCCATTACAACAAACCTAGCAAAAATATACATCGCTGTTGCATTTAAGGAACAAGGATTGATGTCATCCTAGGATGCCCTTCACATATCGCAATAGATCTTTGCCCTGGAATGGAATATGTCAGCACCATATACTCAATAGCAACGAGGATGAAGCTTACACCACGGCTCTTAACGCCAGCCATCATGGCCTCGACACGATCTACCTCCGCCGATGACGCCTGCATATCATCATGCCCGCCGTCGTCTGCCACCGAGCCACTCATGCCCCGGCTGCTTGGAGTTCTGTGCAGCCGCTGCCTTCGCGCAAGACCATGCCGCAGCACCACGGTCAAAACAGCGCGCCATCCTTCGACCGTGCTGGACTGCGCCGCAGCCTGAGTTCCGACCGGCGGCTGTGGCATGAACGGCACGTCTGTCGACCGTACGACATACGGGCAATATGACCTGTGCTCCCGCAGCACATCTAACTGTCTCCCCTGGACCTTTTCCCCCGTCGTACTATTCATCTGCGGCTTTGAGATGAATGCCCAAAGCCCGATGCGCCTCTGACACAACGCGCAATGGAGCAGAGTTGTATCCGGTTTAACCGAAGGCGCAAACATTGGAGGCGTTATCTCCAGACTCGACCGTAAAGGTGAACTGGGTGTTGTATCTCTCGGCGCGCTCGCGCGCAAAGACGTCACTGAGTTCGTGCGCGAGAGTCTCCGCGCAGGAGTTGCGGGAGCAACCGAGTTGGCCCGAGATAATGATTGTATTCGCGATCGTTCTTGGTTTGGTGTTGGAGGCAGGATCGCCCAGCCGAAAAGGGAGGTTATGATGGCAATGTCCGAAGGCTCTGAGGGCACAGAAGGTACTGACGGGGAAGTCAGTGGCTCCTCTGGACAAGAAGAGTTCAGGACCAGTGATATAGTTGAGAGAGTCGAGACCAGCGACTGGACCTGGGATACTGTCTGAAGTGGCATCGTTAAATTGCGCTGACGTTGTCTCGAGTACGGTGGTAATCACCAGAGGATGTTTGACCTCAACGTCCTGCAGAGCATTCTCTAGAACCGCCGCTCGGGACTTTATCTCTTTCGCCATTGCAGCAGGAGTTTGCAGAGGTATTCTATATATCGAAGCTGGAGGCAGTTTCAGCATACAATTACTCACTCGATGCAAGGTGCGCACCATCACACTGTCTGGTTTTCCATGGACATCCATCTTTGTGCATCCCAACGAGCGAGACGCGTTGCTTCTCGATCAAAGTGTTTGCTGCTGAGTGGTCAGCCTTCCACACCTACCTGCCTTACCCATCCCACATACCAGCTTCTCTGCTCAGGCCCTCACGTCCCGCAACGACCCATGCAACATTACAAATTCCACATACCAGCCGGTCCTTGCCGTCGTTGACCCATCCGCATTTCGCCGCAGCAACAGCATCGATGGAAGGTGGCTTATTTACATATGTTGCGAGCTTGAAAGTCGCAAGGCGCGCGAGGAAAGACTGCGTTGAAGACGGGCGGTATTCCGTCGCCGAAGGGGTGGACGCGGTGTTCTGGTGGGCCTTGAATGGGATGTTTTTTCTTGTGCGGGTAGCGGTACGCGTCAGGATAGCTGCTAAATGAGGGGCGGTCTTCGCAAGAGTCGCGTATTCGTCGACGGGCCCCGCTCTGCCTGAGTCGTTAGACCCTGAGTGGTCCAGATTTCGCGCGCAACTCACGGCTTCGCCTCCTTCTTAATACCATACTTTGCCAACGTGGCATACAACGAATGCCCCACTCGAATCTTCTTTGTAGGAGGTGACTGTTCATATGAGGGGCTGACTGCTTCGTCGAGAGTATGGATGGCATCTTCGAGCTTGCGCTATAAAGCACCGTTAGTCGTTTACCCTAGCGTGCCAGTCACAACGACAGACTTTGATGTTCTTCCCTGAATCATTCGAGGTCGTCGCTGA
>NW_012133443.1:55466-130957 GCF_000313525.1 Fibroporia radiculosa | reverse complement strand
GGGAAAGGGGGGGGGGGGGCCCCCGCCGCTGCAGTGGCGGCTATCACAGCGGTCATGTTGTGGTAAGGAAACAGGTGAAATAGACGCGCATGTCCAATTCTCGTTCAAGTTTGACTAAGGCTTTTCAGGTCCTCAACATTGGGTATCAGCTTTTCTTCTCATTGTTTGGGCCCTGCCGTGCTTTGTTGGAAAATGGTTTGTCTCGAGAAGGTCAGAAATATTTTGTCTTTGCTTTGCGCCGAGCGACTCAAGATTCGTGCAGGTTGCAGTCGCAGAAGCGCAGGCGCTGTGGCCGGGAACCCCACGTCTTCTCAACTCTCTTCGACCTTCAGCCACTCTGAAGCCATGACTCTATAAACACTATCGGTAAAGCACAGATCCTGAGGCAGCCCTCGCAGTCCCGACAAAAACAAGCGGCCTCTACGCTGAGGCGACCTCCCGAGCCTCTCGATCTCAACGTTCAACATTCATAATCAGCAGGTCACACACCACACCTTCCCGACAAATGGCACGTCCCAGTAGCGGCGATGTGAAGGAACTGACTGTAACATTTCAACCCCCGTTGTATCTTGAGAGACGAGGCTGGATCTTCGAGATCTTGAGGAGGGAGGATGTGCACACGGTAAGCACGCCCTCTCTTCTTTGTGGCCATAGTGTATTGAAGAATGCAGGTATTGGATGTCGGCTGCGGAGAGGGAGAGCTCATCTCATGTCTATGCAACCCGGCACCATGGCTTCCTCCCCCGCCAACATCCGTCTTGGATTCGCTGGCTAATTGTGCGGGCAACACAGCGGACGCTTGCGACAATTTCCATATCGCAGCGGCACTTCCAGAAGTGTACCTTCACCCAACTAAGGTCATTGGACTTGACATCGCTCCCAACGACCTGAAGTACGCGATCGAAGGCACAGCGCCCCGCAACTCGATTCGATGGAGTCCTCTTGAAGTCAACATCTGGCAAGGTAGCCTAGAGTCGATCAATCCTGAATTCATCGGCATTGAATGCATCGTTTCAACAGAAGTGTGCGTAACGATAACCCTATCTATGAGCGACAATAAACACACCTAACACGCGTGTACAGGATTGAGCACTTGCCTGACGAGACCTTGCGGGATTTTGCGCCCGTTCTGCTCGGCGCATATCATCCACGGCTGCTCCTAATCACGACACCATCATACACCTTCAATACGCGCTTTCTGCCTCCAGATGTACCTTCCAGCGCACGGAACGGCTTCCCAGATCCAACAGGTCGTACAACTCGCATCTTTCGTCACCACGACCATAAGTTCGAGTGGACCGTGGAGGAATTCCGCCAGTGGTGTCAAATTGTCGCCGAGGACTGGGGGTATGACGTCGACGTAAGCGGCGTCGGGAAACCGGTTGAGAAGGACGAGTGGGGGCGCGACGAGGAATTAGGTTATGCTTCCCAAGTTGCCGCCTTTCGAAGGCGGGAGGGCCAACCGCACGAGGAACATCGGTGCGCAAAACTCTTAGCAGCATCCGTACTGCAAAGGACAGAAAATAGGCCGAAACACAAGCTATTGGCTACGCACCAGCATATTGCACACGAGCGGACCCATCAGCCACAGGCCCTTGACGAGATTGGCATATGTGTCGTAGACAAGATGGTATACTATCAAGACACGGTCATGAGAGTCGGGGAGCTGTGGTCTGAGGATGCAATTTCTGAGCAATGCGGAGGCTGGCTGGATGTCCTAATCAAGGCCGTTGATGTGCATCCAGATTTGCAATTATGCTCCTCGCATACAAAAACCCTGTCAAACTGGGAGATAGTCTTGAAAGGCCGGGTTTTCAAGGAGAAAGTTCTCTGGCAAGAGCAAACACTAGATATGCAGCATAACAACAACTCACCGTCTTCTGTCGGCTCGTTCGAAGAGCTCGTGACGCCCGATGATGGTGACCACAAGGGGTTTGAAGGCGTTATATGGCACGATGACCCACTTCGGAAGATAACGCATGGAGACGAGGTGACTGAGCCATCCCTGGCGCCCCACGATTTGGTGGGCAATTGGGATTCATGGAAGTCAACAACAGGTGGGTGGGATGACTCTAACGCGTCAGACACATTCAATTCCATTGGTGGTTGGGGGTCATGAAATGCTGGTTGTATGTGGGCACGCGGAGCAGCTGGATATCTCGGGGAGACAATTGTATATAGCACATTAATTATGTCTAGGGTGGACACGTCACCAGGATATTTCTCGCTGGAAGAAGCATGATACTCACAAAAGACGAAACAGTCCTCAGAACAACAATACATCCGCCCCTTACTCCTCCACCAGTGACTTCCGTGGTCCTTAGGAGACAACCGTTAGCACCGAAAGGAGAACCATCTGACCATACAAAAGCTCACGTTCTAGAGGATGCACTTGCGCCAGATACGTCACGGCCCACATGAGATAGCAGCACGCCAGAGCGAGCATGAGGCTCGTGCGGATCAGCCTGACGACGTTGTGAGCAGTTGCGGTCGCCCAAAGCCAATGAGCATCTTACGTCTGGTTTGGACCTTTACGTGTGCCGAACCAGGCGACAGCCATGAGGACAAGGACTATGACGAGCACGAAGAGCGTCGGCCAGGACGAGGACATGGCGGGTGCTGCGAGAGAGAGCGGACGGCGCGTCTCGTGCCAACTCCAGCTGCCGCGCTTTGATGTGAATATGCACCCGTTTTAGCAGGTGAGTAGGAACGTTCGAGCGACACACCGCGGGTGCCACCGTGCCACCGAAACACCTCCAAGGAATACGAAAGAACTGAACGTCTCCCAGACAACTCGCATTATGAAGTACATCGTGTAAGTGTGGAACCACTATATGCTGCACAGGAATAATGCTAAGCTCTAACAAATGATACTAGCTCTTAAACTGAGACACGTTCAAGTTATCCAAACATCACCAAAAGAGGGGCCTGTTATACGTCAATGTGGTACTAATTAACATTAGAGTGAGTTAAATCTAGTCTACAGCCGTGTTGTATAGTGTCTTGCAATCTGAGAGTTCAGTCAAAGTTCCGTCGACGATACGCAATAAGCGAGGGCTCCTTGGGAACAACCATCATCGACTAAGCAATTGATCTCAGTAAGGGTACTGGGCGACAAAACAAAAAAGCACACACCGAGTAGTCCGACTTGGGGAAAGGACCTTCTAACCGCAGTTCGATCTTCCGGAGCATCGTTGCAACAATAGAACTGATTTGAACCATGGCAAACTATAGAAAACACATAAGTATCATGGCATTGTAAGGGTTGCACCAAGGAACACACCTGCTCGCCAATGCACCGATGACGGCCGGCACCGAATGGCAGGTACGGGCTCTCCGTGCCCTTGCTGACCAGTCCGAATCCGAAGTCCACTTTTGTGTCATCATCATACTCCCTCTTTGCCTGTGCTGCCATACCCGCTGCATCGAGCCACCGCGTAGGGTCCCAGGTGTTCGCATCCTTCCACATGAGCGGGTCCATCTGACTGAGGGAAGGCGAGGCGAGTACTGTGTAGCCCTTCGGTACGACGTACACACTGTCTTCCGAGGGCGCACCGAGCGAAGCGGGAATAGGAACGTCGCTACGGACATAGCGCATGATGCTGTGGATAGGTGCGTGAACACGAAGGGTCTCTCGAATGACAGCGTCCAGGATGGGGAGCTTCCTCATGTCTTCGTATGCCATTTCGCGGAAGCCACCACCGGGAATACCGAAATGCTCGACTTGCTCTTGATAAACTTGCTCACTATCCTGCATATAAGTGGCTGCACTGTCAAAATAGAGAACGCAGACATACGCAATATCAGGACGGTCCGCAAGATGCAGGAGTACCCAAGCCGTTGACGACGAACTGGTGTGTTGACCAGCCATGAGCAGCGCAATCATCATATGAGCAATCTCGTGATCCGGAACGGGGCGACCGTCACGATATGTCTGCCTCATCAACGAGGCCATGACGTCATCCTCATACTGTCGACAATGAGCATGCAAACAACATAAAGGACCAACACAGTACGTACATCTCCATCTCCCGCACGACGATTGCGCAGAATGTTTTGGTAGAACTGACTCATTTTCTCCTGTGCAACGTCTCTCTTGCGGTAACTAGGCAGAGGAAGATTCTCAAACATCCAGTGCAGGGGGGTGAGACCGTGGTCGAGATCGTGATACAGATCAGCAAAACCCTTGTCCATGTTTTCGCGAATTTCCCTGCCCTGCAAGGTCCTTGCGGCCGTAAGGATAGTCATTTCGGCGAGCGTCTTGTAGGAACCGAAGGCGCCCCATTCATTGATGTCATTGAGCTGGAAAATGCGGAAAGCCAGGTCGCTGTTCATAAATTGCGTGACTTCATCCTCGACCATGCCAACATAGTCGCGGAACTTGTCTGTGGTGAGAGAGACCTTGACGAATTTCTTTTGTTCCATGAGCACCTCGTTCGGGCAATCGTAAACGACATCTTTTCCAAACACGGGCGTGGTCAAAGGCTGGAAGCGATTAGTATGCGGCAGATGGCGGCAAACATGCATGGAACATACTGAATAAACCTCCTCTGCGGCGATCACCGTGTGCTTTCCACCGAACACGAAGTCGTTACCTTTCGGACCGAGCGTGACGACGACTTTTCTTCCAAGAAGCACGAAGCAGAAAACGTTGCCATACTGACAGGTGGAGTTTAATGACACATGGCCCATCACAAATAGAAGTTAGAGTGTACCTTTTCTCTACACGATTTGAAAAACTCCACTGGATCCTGGCCGTAGGCAGCTGCAGAGCCAAACCACGGGATCCAATGGAAGACGAGTGGAGGCAAGGAACGATCACGAGGCAGCTACAAACGCGGTAAGTAAACAACGAGGCTGGGGGCTGGATGACCACGACCACGCACCATTTGGTATACGACATTGAGGGCAACCGCAATGACGGGTATATTTACGACGAGGAGCAAGAGCATGCGAGGCAACGAAGTGTTCGAAAGGTGAACCTGGGCCTGGTCAAGGTATCCTGCCCAAGGCTCGGAGAAGTTTGTGGTCGACATGACGAGTGGGAGGAGAGAGCACAGAGACTCTCGGACAAAAAAGAGGATGGCGGGGAGAGAGGATGGCCGACGGCTTGGGAACGCAGGTGGGGTGGCAACGAAATATATAGGCCGTGGGCGCAACGTCGAACCATCCTCACCTACCATAAAAGGGAATCGATCCCACCCAGACGGGGCAGGCGAAACAGCACCCCGCCAACTTTCCAATTCGCTCTCCTCCCCGGACCCTGACCCTATTTTCTGTTATTCCTGGCGATAGAGGGGTCGAGATTAGATTCTGAGAGCCCCTGCAACACACCTCGTCTCGTACTAGACTTGCCGAGACATTTTACTACGCGGCTCGACGGCGCCTCGCCCGTTGTGGCACCATCTGCTTCCGCAGTCTGTGGTACCACCACAGGTCCGGTGGCAATTTGCTACGGCGTCGACAATGCGCAGCGACAGTGGAGCGGATGCGCAATTTCCGCAAGCCTGCGTAACACACGTCGGGCGCAAACTTTGGTCCCATTCGTTATCAAGCCAGTCGGCTCACAAAGTGATTTTGCTCGTATGTTCCGAGTCGCAGAGATCTCAGGCATTTTCAGCCGTGCCACGCGACCTGCTTCGCGGCTTGCGGGCGCGAACATCGGGCAGGAAGCGTCATTCGCGCGACGTCCAGATCCTCGGCTCTCACAAGACCGACAGTCAGCATCTGAGAGGCGCTGGTAGTATTAGTGTATCGGTATTATACGTACAGTAAGATAGTCCAGAGATCTACAGGTCAACGACAAACAGTGCTCAAGTCGACCCAGGCTTTGGCACTACCGTGATAAGAGGCGTGAAGCCCAGGGCAAGCGACTGAATTTTAACGGCTATCTTCGCCCCAACAGGAATCGTGTCCGCACCAACACGAGCGGCCAATCTCGCCTTGAGCCCAAGCTCCGGAATGAGTGCGTGATACTGGTATTGCTGCCGGTAGCTGTTGAATACCGAGTGTGACAGCACTATCGCAGTGAGCGAATCCAGCGGGTCTGGCCCGTCTCTCCAGCCAAGATGTCGCTCCTTCATCCACCTTTCCACGAGAACATGCGCCCAGTACTGCTCGTGCCCAAGTGCGATCCGCTTATCCCGCCTCTCCTTCATGGCCAGGTTCCGTGCAAACTGTGTCAGCCATGCATTGTCGAACATACATGGAGACGGGTGTGTGGGTGCCAGCAGCGCATATTTTATCTGCCAGTGCGTGAGCAGGTCGTTGAAGCGCCGCAATGGCGACGTGACGCGCACGTAGCCCTCATCTTCCGGAATCCCGAGGACCCAGTGCGGCCCGATCGCAAGACGGTATTCTGCGGGCGAAAACATGACACCAATGTCCAGCGAATCAAATAAGTGGAGGAACCCGGACTCATCACGGGCAGTCAGCAGTCGTTCTTGATCTTCTTCTTTGAGAAACGTCGGCTGCTGCACAACACGACGGATAGTAGGGACACCACGATCTCTGAAGAACATGGAAGCCACTCGGGACGCAGTCCTCATTGATTCCGCAACAACAAGCCTCGCGCCAGATTCCGAAGCTCGTTGGTCGTTTACTCCATATTCCAATTGAGGAAATCCAGACCAGAGGTAAGGGGCGGTCGGGCACGGAGGAACCTGAGGAAAATTCTCCGACTTTGCAGAAATCGTTACAAAGGGATTGAGCATCGTCACAGCTCCGTTCTTGACGCGGTTTCTGGAGACACGTGTCGCGATCTCACGGAGAAGAGACATGTCGGACCGCATCGACTCGTCCAGATCAAGAGGGAGTGGCTGTGAGCCCTTGCTGACCCCGAATGGATATGAAAAAGGAGGAACGTCCCATTGCATGGCCGAATCAATTCCACTGTAATTGACAATATGAACATTTTTGACAATCCCGGGTCGGACACGGTAGTCAAGAATGCGACCATCGCTGCCGGTTTTTGCACTGAATGTCATGACGCGTTGCGATGCGTTCTCGCGCAGACTGAGGCTACCAAAGCTATCGAGAGGTAACAAAGGGATAGTCCTGTTGATAAAATAGGATGTCTGATTGCGGTCCAGAGCGCGCTGCGCAAGAAAGTGGCTTGGTGGAAGTACCGATGTTGGGTCGGCAATGTGGACATGTAACCAAAAATTGTCGGGCTCGTTTGGAATGCGTTCTATGGAGAGGCCGTCGTCCAGCTCATGCGCCTGTACATCGTCTATGACGTAGACAGGCATGTCGCCGAAGTCGTGACGGAGTGAATCGACGACGTCGTGTGAATAGAAGTCATTTGGACCCAGAGGACGGCGTGGAGGTAATGGGAGAGAAGCGGGCGAAGCCCCCCTGGCAGAGAGATCATCTGAGGTTTGCATTTTTTGTTGCCATCCCAGAGACTCGGACGCGGACCATTCATAGGAGACTTGATCCTGCCAGGGAGATAGGACACCCATGTCTACAAGTAGTCGAAATACCCCGTCGCTGTCATACCGGTCCAAATCATATCCGCCTATTCTCTTCATGATGGTAGCTAGAGATACTATATATGCATTAGCCTGAATAGTGCGTTGTTGCCGCAGCGTGCTCTGCATGTATCGAATGATCCTCATATCGTCCGGGGTAAACTTGTTTTCCAAATCTTGCTCGTACGACATGGGCTGTCTCCACGTCTTCAGCGTTCGCAATTTCGCAGCTGCGATAAGACGCTTCGCCTTCTGGATGAAGCTCTCCAAGCGCGGGTCCTTATCAAGAACCATGGAGTCGACTGCACTGATGTCATCCACGTCTTGCTGAGGCCGAATCCAGAAGGCTCTTGTCGTCAGGAAATTCATCCTGTCTGCAACGAATTGCCTGTATCTCGCGAACAGGTACGAATGAACAGCGAACATGGTGACCACAGAGGGTGTTTGTGAGTTTGGATCTAAAAACCTCGCCGCTCGGTCAGTAGTGATCTCCGACCATTGCTTTGGATCCCGGTGTTTAAAATGTTCGTAGATTTGTCGGAGGGGGTAGAAGAGCTCGACCAGTTTACGTTCCTGTGCCACTACAAGACCTCGCAAGCGTCTAAGAACCTCTACGCGTGCGTATGTTTCAGCGTCGCTTTGAACGACTAGGTTGACCCCACAGCGTTTAATGAGATCTATCGGAACGAATTCTGAAACCGCGAACATGACGTCCTGTTCACCATGTGCCCAAACTTCCCCGCCTGAAGTGAGAGTATGCACGACCCACTGTCCTTCGATTGGGATATCGAATAAGACAACGCCGTGTGCTGTGATTTCACTCCTACACATGATGAGACGTCGCGAAAACATGCTCAGACGACACACATGCTCACCTCCGAATCTCAACCATAGTCCCCGGCTTGAACCTCTGCTTCCCGACAACGTCCAACTGCTGCAGATTTGGATCCCAGTCCTCGACCGGATTTGAGTAGAACTGTTGCTTGTCTAACGACGGGCTTATTGTGGGGTTCCGCAAGCCCTGAATAGCTCGAGCCATTTTGCGATTTTGCTCTCCCTCCGGCATCCTCGTGCGAGTCCAGGTTGGCTTTAGCTGCTTTCTGGCGACCGCCCCTGCAAGACCCTTTGTGGTGGATTCAAGTTTGTCATACTTTTCTGTGCTCAGCAACAGAGGCCGTGGTGGCTTGCGCTGTGGATAAAGTTTCGACGCATGACGTCGGGTACTTGAAGAAAGCAGGGCCCCACTGGGAGATGCAGCCTCTCCGAGGCGAGAAATGCGATGCATTCAATGCAGAGGCAGACGGCAGCCTCCTCCTCAATCAATAGGCAGCAATTTTCCGGTAGTCCAACAGCAGAGAAATGTGTCCCAGAGTAGAGGTATAGAAGTCGTTTCCAATCCGAACCAATGAAGGAACACGTCCTCACCAAAGTGCAAGTGCAAGCTGTCCAAGACGGTGGCATTGCAGGCGTTTCACGATTCGAAAATCCCGGTCGCGATCACGTGGACACCGATCACTTCGAAAGCCGCTGAAATTCCGCGGCCTCTTGTCTTGGATCTTGCCAAACTGCTTCCTGCCGGCTCCGCTTCTGGATGCTTCAACTCTACCCCCGCACTACAGTCTGAAATAGGTTTATAATGTTCAAGAGAGTAGCAAAGAGAATCAAGAGGCAGGAAGAAGACGAGGCGCTCGGGCTTGACGCAGAGGCAAAAGAAATTCTGGGTTTGCACGACACCGACTCGGATGAATCCTCTTCGGCATCGGGCTCGGATGATGAGTCGGAAGGACAAGGTGAAGAAAGCGACCAAGAGTCTCAGCTAAATGGGGATGTGGGTGAGGATGAAGACGAGGATGTGCAGGAAAGCGCAGCCAGCGACGAAGAAATCGAGGATGTATCCGACGACGAGCCGACGCTCTCCCTCGCTGAGGCGTTGAAGGATCCACTATATACCATTTCCGTCGATCCCGAAGTGCAGGGATGCGCCATATGTCCAGGAAAGCTTCTCAAAAATGAAACTATGGCGGAGGTGCACAGGTCGTCTAACGTGCGTGACATCATTCGTTCGCGTAATCCTTGTTTGCTATATTACTACGACAGGCACATGTTCGAAGATTCAAACTCTTTGTCCAAGTAGCGAGTAAGGCAGAGCCTGGCACGAGCGTCAGGAAGATCGTGACGACGCAATTAAAGCAACCCCCGCAGGAGACTAAGGAGCAGCCGACAAACGGCAAGCCTTCCAAAAGAGCTGAGAAGAGGGTGCGTGCTGTTGCTTACTTCACTGCGTGTTATCCATTGTTGACATCAAATAGCGAGAGAAACAGGCCATCATCAAGGCCAAGCGGGAGAGACACAAGAAAGCTAAGGCGGATGGAATAGCAAAAAAGGCGGCGAAGAAGGCTGCCCAACAGGCATCGAGGGGGGACGCTGATGCCGGTTACCCATCGACACCTTCTCCCGTAAAGTCTCACAAAAAGCGGAAAGAAGGGCGAGATAAGCCTAGTGAAAGCCTCAAAAAGGCCCCAACGAAATTAAACCCAACCACTGTCTCTAAACCCAAACGCCCAAAATCCACGAAAGTAGATGACGGATCGATTGCAAAACCTACTCGGCATGACAAACCAGAAGGACGGAGCCGCATACATGCTCCCGACGCTAGAGTTGGGACGAAGCGAAAGCGACGCGACAAAGACGTCTAGTCAAGTCAAGTATAGAGCACTGTTCTGTAGTCGCAGGCGGTATCGTGCAAGCGGGACAGCGATTTCCATTGAGAAGTCAAGGAATAAATAGCCAAACTTAAAGAGCAAGTCCTTACTATCCAATGACACAAATATCCCTTCCTGTCATGCAGCCATTATCGCAGACTTTGCAACGCACGGTCTGTCATCTCTATGACCTATGATGCGGTCATTAAACGGAGTTCGCCGTATCACGATAGAATCGCTAGACAAACCTGATGAATGTCAGGTCTATCCTGAGGATTACTCTTCAGCATGCTATCGATAAGGTTTTTCAGGCCCTGCGAGTAAGCCGAACTAGGATGTTTGTATTGCGCGTTCATGACGGCCATTGCTATTGATCCGCCCTGCTCGGTCGTCTGCATGTTCTCGAACGGCGAATGAGAATAGGCGAGAGCGAAGAGCGTGCAGCCGAGAGACTAGATAGCGCGGTATATTAGTGAGGATCATGCGTCTGCCAATTTTTAGATGCTCACCCAGATGTCGACTTTCTCGTCAAGTGTGACTCCGGTTTTCACATCGAAGAGCTCGGGCGCGCGGTAGGCCATTGTCGATTGCTCTGCTGCAATATCCTGCGACACCACGAAAAGATGAAGGATGTGCGACCCACTATACTGACGGACTTACCTGCTGCAGTAACGCCTGAGAACGGTTCTCGATCTTGATCCTCGCCTTCATCGTGCTGCCGAAGTCCATCAGGATTGGAGAGCCGTCATCTGCGATCATGACATTTCTACCATGCACCACCGCTAGTGAGACTGCACCCTAAATTTAAAAGCTAACCTAAACTCACCCGGGCTTCAGATCCCGATGCGCATACGGCACTAACTCCGCTTGCCCGCCTTGCGCATTCTCACTCGCACCATTTTGCTGAATGCGCGCAAGGTCCTCATCCCCGCCAAAAATAGGCTCGCGCTCGTCCACAGGTCTATGAGCAGACATCAGCGGTACCGACGACCCATTTGTACTCGCATTATCATGGTATCCGCCTTCCTCATCGAGTGATGGCCGGCGAGAAATGTCGTCATGCGCGGCTGATGACTGATTTTCGCGCGATGGAAAAGGGTCGGACGAGGACGCAAGAGGCGTATGATAGTCGTGCATTGCGCGCACGGCCTCACATGTTCCCTTGAAAAGACGAAGCATCTCTTGCTCTGAAAAGTGGTTGTTATTGATCGAATTCGCGTTTATCGCGTCTTGGAGATTTCCACGCTAGGACACATGAGTACGATCACCTGTAAAACACATAAGAAAACTACCTTGTACAGAGGCAAGAAGAGGTAGACGACTTGGCCGTCCCCATTGGGGTCTTGCACAACTGCGGAATCCTTGTCAACCTCTTAGTCGTTAATGACGATGCAAAAAACAATGGAGCATACCAGGATTCGAATGATATTTGGATGTCTGTCATTCATTCATGAGAAGACAACTCTCAGACGGCGGGGAGCACTTACTTAAACCGCCTGTATGCCTCCACCTCACGCATAGCCTGCCTCACGTCTTCATGGCCACTTGGACAACGAATTTTCTTCAGGGCGAATTGTCTCTAGATAACAATATACCATGAGCCCTAGACCCGACTGCGCAGTGAAGGCAAGAATGAGAAATAAGGCTCCCGTTTTCAGATCGGCTGGGGATTCACAATAAATAGAAGCACGACCTCTCAACGATACAATGAGACAGTATCTATAGCCAAAAAAAAGACGAGTGATAGCGAGAAGTTCAGCTAATACGTACCCCGCTGTGCTCGTCCTCGGCCAAGTAGACAAACGAGAAGCCTCCTTCGCCTAGTACTCTAACAATTTTGACTGCGAATATGAACGTGTTATCATCGTCGAAGTAAACATGGGTGATAACATGGGGGCGAGATTGACTGACATGTGCGACCATTGATCTTGACTTTGGCGGACTGCTGGCATATACACGACGAGAGTGCCCAGAACGCGTCCTTGAGTTGGAACTTTAGGCTATCGAACGTGCTATGTAGCTGGGGATGGATGACAGACATGGGGGAAAGAAGTTATTAAATGGAGCAAGTAGTAATTGGCGGAGACCAGCCCAGTGCGGGTCGTTGTAGTTGCAAGACTCGGACGCCACGGACGGGCTGTGCGAACTGATGCCGGTTCGGTCGGAGTACTGGCTGCACAGCCGGATCAGCTGCATGGTCCACGCTTCGAGTCTCTCCGTCATCATGATCTTTTGTAAGAAGTGTTACAGCGACCAACAATTATACATGTGCTCGAGTGTTAAGTATCAGACATAGGAAGACCATACAGTATGTACATTCGCATACCATACGAGACTAACATGGACGTATCGTCAAACCCTTTCTCTCAAGTCAAATCCAACCTCTTGTTCTGAAATCCTCCAACACGTCGTGAGTCGTCTCCGCTGGAGAGCGATACGATAGTTCGAGAAGTCTGGCCGCTTTTGAAGTATCGAATAGGATCTGGTGAGTGACACTGGCAGCATAAGCCTCGGAATCCGCATGGATTGAGGCACCAGTCTGGCGGAAGGCATTCACTATCGCGGACGTTTAAAACCTCTGTATGCACTGTAAGGGAGCCGAACATACCCCAGTCTTCCCATTTCCAAGTGCCTTCAGCAACAATGATCCTCTCCCCACCCGCCTCTTTTCGTTCCATCGCGCGTATATGCGCCTCCGCAAGATCGCGCACATCAATCCAACACATCCTACTCATAGTCCAAAACGTTGCAACACTGCACAAAGCGACGTAGCTTACCCAATCTCCGTCGGGTGCAATTGTCCACCGACAACATTGTAGAACCACCATATCATGCTCGCATTGAGAGATGTTGGCTTTTCTACCTCGTGGATGACCGGTCCGAACACAAACGGTGGATTGAGCGCGACAAAGTCCCAGTCGATCCTATTCCTGTTCTTCTCAACGAATTCCCATGCAGCTCTTTCCGCCAACGTTTTACTAGCGCAATACTTTGACATTTGCGACGCAGCATAACCCTTCTCTTTCACGGTTTCTACGGCCGCATCATTCCAGTCTGCCTCGGAGTATGTGCGGTGCATGTTTTCCAACTGGAGAACTGATCCGGAAGACGAAGTGTAGACGATGCGCTGGACGGAGGAGCCGTTCGCTAGTGCTGACTCGAGCACCCGTACCGTCCCTTTCACTCCAGGTACGATCATCTTGTCCGGATCCTCATCCTCTATATAAACTGGTGAGGCGGTGTGCACGATTGCACTCACGTCCTTGACAGCCTCGTCGAAGGCCCCTGCCTACACCACGTTTCAGATTGTGACACTTCGAGCGTGTACAAATTACACTCACCTCGGTTATGTCCTCCACGATGACAGTCTCGAACCGGCCCCAATACGCAGTGAATGTATCGTGAAGATGTTTTGCTTTATCCTCAGAGCGTACTGTCCCTCGCACGGAGTATCCGCGTTCGAGTAATGACCGTACAATCCAGATTGCGATATACCCGTTTGCGCCTGTGACAAGCACTCTTCCTGAGCTTATTGGGGGCATTGTTCTTACTGTGTTGGCGTGTAGGCTGTGGTTAACCACAAGTGATTGAAGAGGGAGCCAATGATGGGTGCTTCGAAATCTAGGTTCTTTTGCATCCGACGACCACTCGCGCAGCCTGTCGGAGAGGGAAGCTTAAATAATTATCGGCCAGTTCTTGATCTGGGTGGAACCGCAATGGGCTGATCCCTTGGTTGTCAAGCGAACGATGCGGTCGTACCGAGTGCATGGAAGGAACGGGCCTTCATCGGCATCAGTCATCTTCGCTCCCGGACGTCCCTCGGGGGAGCAATTGCTTGGGTCTAGAAACGGGAGCAATAATCATATTGACACCTGATTGAGGCACATCACTGAAATCAAATTTAGTTCCAGTGTATACTGTGCGTCTGTTGATCCTCATATTCCCCATCATGATGAATGCGAAAGCTCGAGTGGTGAAACGGTTCGCTGATAGCATAGATGGACAAGACCAGTGACTAGTCATCGGCAACTCGATAATGCTTCTCAAGTCAAACTAAATCCAACCCCTGGCTTTGAAATCCTCTATCATATCGCGTGTGCTCTCCTCTAGAGTGCGAAGCTTCAATCCAAAGATTCGAGTGGCTTTCGAGGTGTCGAACTGGATCATATGTGTCACACTGGTGGGGTCGTAAGACTCGTCACCCGCAGGAAGTTGAGCATCGACCTTGTGTGCCGCAGTGACTAAGGTTTATCAATCAGCTTAGGTTGATGCAATATTCAGCGATTCGGGCCTACTGAAATCCTGCCATATCCAGGCTCCCTTGGAGACAATAATTCTTTCCCCGCTGGCTTCCTGAGATGTAATGGCGAGGACATGCGCCTCCGCAAGGTCGCGCACATCGATCCAGCATTTTCTATTTGGAAATCAACGAGGAGCTCGCAATATAATCTCATCGATAGGCTTACCCTTCTGCTTCAACAAGTGATCCCTTCACGACGCTCTCAAACCAATGCGCCATACTAGAATTGAGGTCCTCCGGCGATCGCACATCCTGAATGGGAGGTCCAAATACATACGGGGGGTTGAGTGCAACCAGGTCCCAGCTTAAATTGTTCTTGTTCTGTTCCACAAAGTCCCATGCAGCCCTCTCCGCAAGGACCTTGCTGACGCAATAGCTTTGTAGCGGATCCTCCATTTCTCTGAGGGATTTCTCGTTCCAGTCGGTCTCCGAGAACGTTCGTGGTGTATCCAGGAACTCGAGGACTGCAGCACAGGAAGAAGTGTAGACTACGCGCTTGACCGCGTTCCCATGCGCAAGCGCGGCCTCTAGGAGGCGTTTTGTCCCCTGGACAGCAGGTACGATGACGTCGTCTGGCTCATTTATGTTCAGATGAACAGGCGATGCTGGATGTACTATCGCATCAACGCCCTTGACCGCCTCGTCGAATGCTCCCTCCTGCACAGAACGTATGCATCGTCAAGGTTAGCATATGTTGCGGACAGTACAGCGGAAAAACGTCGTCGCGCACTTTGGTAATGTTCTCGACGATAACGGTCTCGAAACGATCGCCGTAGGAGGATAAGAGGTTTTGCAGGTACTTGCCTTTGTTGATGGATCGGACAGTGCCTCTAACGGAATACCCTTGCTCAAGGAGTTTGCGCGCAACCCAGGCGGCAACGAAACCATTGGCACCGGTGACAAGGACTTTCCCTGATGTGACAGTAGGCATGGTGTTTTGTGTTCTGTTGGAAGAGTCTGGATATTTTATTTAGATGTCGGGCTTTGGTTAGGCTCGAAACAAGATCGTCACGCGTAGAGCGTTTCGGGTATGATAGAGCTCGTGTCGAACTTATTCAAGTTGGATGTGGTTGTCTGAGGCCCAAAGGCTCTGGCTCCGGGCTTTTTCTACTTGATGGATGCTGCTGCTTGGTCAGACATCGGAGCAGCAGTGGCTGTCGTTGACCAAGTGGTACTTTGTCAAATGGACGGTTCACAACACAATGCACCCACAACGGAACAAACGGGCCCGGCCGATCTCCGTGTCTTCGATCACTCCGGCGTACTTATCGATCCCGAGCGCTACGGCTGCCTCGTAATATTATTATGCACCACTGGACTGTAGTTGTATGCTCAAACTTGTCAACCTCTGTGCGCCGTTCTCTTTTGTGTTCATATGCAGGAACATAGCTGCTCATTATCACTTGTGTCAGTCGGCAGTTACGCAACGAGATGGTTCATATATCCGGATCCCGATACTCTGGCGCAGCGCAACGGTCTCAAGAAACTCATCGATGTATACGAAAAGCCTTTTTGGTTTCCAGTATACGGCCGGTCACACCGCTATCCTGACTCAGATGATCCCGCAGCCTGGTCTTGATCGGACACCCAGTCTATACTGATCAGTGATGATGACTTTACAGGGGTCTCGTGCTACACGTCTGGCTATGAGACCACTCTACGCAATCTAAGTACGGGAGGCTAGCGGTATTCAGTTGGACTTGGCCGAGTCTGATAGCTTTCTACCCGACGCGTTAAGCAATAGCTGGTTTTACCTTCTTAGCTCCGGAAGTCTCTCGATGTGGATTGACGGTTATACGACATTTGCGGGCAGCGTTCACTGGTGCACCGTTATTACACGCGAATGAAACGCGAAATTGAAACGAAGCCAAAATCAGCTGCACTCTTCCAACTCACACGATCCAGTCAAGGCAATTATACTTTCGTTGCCGAACCCCCTCCATTATATCCATGCACTCGCGACCCTAACCACCTTATGGAGATCTGCCTTATGAGCGCCCCATCGATGGACGGAATTGATTTTAAACGTTTATCGACAACGTACGACACAAGACCCCTGAGGCGTGCCTGCTACATAGGACGAATTCTCTTCAGATCCAGCCCCTCGCCCTCAAGTCGTCAATGATATCTGCAGTACTTTCCTCGATAGATCGGAACTTCAGTCCGAAGATCCTAGCTATCTTCGAAGTATCGTATATGACGTGATGCGTGGCATTGGTTGGGTTATAGGAATCGTCATTCACGAAGACCTTGATACCCTGCTTACTTGCCGCGATCGCTGGCATGCAACAGTCAGCTGCTTTGTATGAACTTAGACGAGTGCATGCTCACCAAAATCTTGCCACTTGAACGGCCCTTCAGATACAATTATTCTTTCTCCGCCTGCTTCCTGCTTTTGTATGGCAAGCACATGAGCCTCCGCCAAATCACGAACGTCGGTCCAACACATCCTGGAAAACAATCGCATCAATCAACGCACGGACACACGATTATGTTCCAGGACTGACCCTCCGTCTATGAGCAGCTCTGGACCCTTCAGCACACTCTGAAACCACTGTCTCATACTCGCGTTGAGATCTTCCGGAGATTGCGCCACGTCATGGATCGGAGGGCCGAACACATAAGGGGGATTGAGGACGACGAGGTCCCAGCCAATCTTACTCTTGTTCTTCTCCACGAATTCCCATGCAGCTTTCTCCGCAAGTGTTTTGCTAGCGCGGTATTTGGCGAGTTGCGATGCAGCACGTCCTTTCTCCTTAACCTCCGCCACGACTGCATCGTTCCAGTCTGCTTCAGAGAAGGTATACGGAGCATCCTGGACATGCACGATTGTCGCGCACGCGGAGGTATAGACAACGCGTTTGACGTTGGAGCCATATGCGAGGGCAGATTCGAGTACACGCGTGGTGCCGTGTACAGCGGGTACAATCACCTCGTCTGGATCGTCTGTAGCGATGTAGACGGGGGATGCTGTGTGTTCGACCGCGTCAATGCCCTTAACCGCCTCGTCGAATGCTCCTGCCTACGGCAAGATACGAAACTCCAGGTGAATCATTTTCTCCTGAAGGGTTTGTTTGAATCGGGTATACGTACCTTAGTGATGTCCTCCACAACAGTGGTCTCGAAGCGGTCCCCATAGGCAGCAAATGCCTTGCGTAGCAGCGTGGCTTTGCTTTCGGATCGCACGGCGCCGCGCACAGAGTAGTCCTGTTCCAGGAGTTTATGTATGACCCAGGTAGCGATGTATCCATTGGCACCTGTGACGAGCACTTTTCCTGAAGTTACTGGTGGCATAGCGATGCTCTTCACTCAACTCGAGCTCGTGTTCGTCTTTCAAATGCTATACAGCAACTCGGGCAGAGGAGTCGCATTTATATCCCGATTATACACATGGGACCGTCGTCGGGCGAGCGGTCATTGGGAAGAGGGATTCATTGCATCAAGCGAGGTGCTTGGTCACGCTCCGGGGGTGCTGTGGGTGCCAATTTGATTCATTTGCATCTTGTCAATAGGCAGCGAGGATTTGTTTGGGAAGCTGATTTCGTCTGATCGTTCGTGACGCCCGTGCGGCAGATGCGAACGCGTCCGCGTTCGGCATTCAAAAATTCACCACCGAATACCTTCACCATCTCAAATCCAGACTGTGTCATGTCTTGGTTTGCTCTTTGAAACGAGACATTGTCCTCAACATCTTGGTCCATTTTGACACATCGTACACATTCATGAACTTCCTGGGCCTTAAATGAGCATCTTCACCGCCAGGGTTTTCGGTACTGCTCTTCAGTTAAGCGATAACTACAACTACACTGTGTTCGTCTGTTCGTGCACGCATCGTGCAAAAATAAGCCTACTCACACCGGCATAGCCACTTGAATTGCACGTTCATATTTAGCACGAAAAGACCCTAGTCACTTTTGCTCTTGTAATCTTCCATAGACTCGCAGATGATCCTGGCGCGAACCTTGCTGATACAAGTACTTTGGCCCTGGCCACGCAGCTTTCCTTTCTGAAAGTCCAGGCGCGACGATCTGTACTTCCTGAGTGCTCAGGGTCTACTTCAGCATTTAGTAAAATGAATTGGCCTGTTTGGTAGGGTGTCTGGGTGCCGGAAATGGATAGAAGTATCGCACTATAAGTAGGATGTCAGGTAGAGAGCACCACTGCTAGCATTGCTTCGTCCTGACTCCATAGATATACAGGAAGCACAATGCGCGAAAGTTGCCATTTGACGTCGAGCGTGATCATGGGCTAGAACAGGTTGTAGATTGACAAATTAGCGGCTGTAGACGGCGCGGGACTTCAGGCTTTCCAGCCATGCCGTGTCAACCAAGCAAAATATTTCGAAGAAATTGCGCATGCAGTTCCCCACGACTTCGCCCAAATAATGATTGAATTTGGGGTCGCAAACGTGTTCCCCATGGCTCGCATCTCGTGCTAAGTATATAAAATCGGTCAGTATGGTTGGCTGACATGTATGGCATCGGATGGAAGACGCCGGACTGGCTTCGACGCGACCACACGGTGCGCAGGCCTCAGGGACAGACAGGTTCTAGCAGTCCTCGACGTTTGACACCGTGGATGTCGTCGGCCGAAGTCGTTATTATAGATCGAGGACGTCGTCGACATCGGCTACGTGGTGAGAATGGTTGATCATGGTGGTGGGTGCGAAGAGGCGAGGCCACGCTTGTTCTTCGTGGCCTTGTTGTATAGGGCAAGAGACTGCAGCGCCGGTGAGGCTACGCGCACTCGATTAAAAGCGACGGCGGCCACAGCATCTCCCGCCCCAAACGCTCCCCGGCCAGGTGGTAGTTGCGTAGGCCACAACGACGACAACGAGCAGGACAAGTAAGAGTCCGTGGCGGTACGAACGATAGCGAAGATGGTCTGACAAAGGTGACCCAACAAATTCGGACGAAATGACGAAATGAGGCTGGTATCCTCCATGCAACGATCGATACAAGATAATACCGCCAGCTTCTGCGTTTACGTACGAGTTATGGTTTTCTGTCTTCTGCTGCGACATTGTCTTGCAGTGATTGCACTCATACGAGAAAGCAGGCAAACAACCGATCTGCTGATGCACAAGGGAGAAATAACATCATTTCCTCTACTCCCTACAATCGACTCGATTTCGTGTGGAGGAGGGGCTATATGAGGTCGAGTTGGTTGAATAAAGACTTGACGAATGCTCGATGTTCTGCACGCTGGTCCGCCAGGTTCGTGATTGTCATTGATTGCGGACGCTAACTATCGCGGGAGAGCTACTCGGTGTTACACGATCGCTAACTCAGATGAAGCCTCTGGTTTTGAGGTCTGCAGCGATATCCCTGGCGCTCTCCATAGGAGACCGGTATGTCATTCCGAGTAGCTTTGCCGCCTTGGATGTATCAACCGAGACGTGATGAGTTGCCTTCGCAGGATCGTACAATTCGTTTCCGGGGGGTGTATCGAGGTTGCATGCACGGGCTGCATTTACTGTCTAATGCGTGAGAGATGTGGCAACTCGTACAGTGCAGACCAACTTACACCAATCTTGCCACTTAAATGGAGGTGCTGAAACGATGATACGCTCCCCGCCGGCTTCCGGTTTTTGGATTGCAAGTACATGCGCATCCGCCAAATCGCGAACCTCAACCCAAACAGACCTAAGAGCAAGGTCAATGACCAGTGTGGGTAACGACAACGATATCTTACCCCATTGTTGCTAGCTGGTACGCATTGAGCGATCCTTCGATCACGTTAGAATACCACATATGCATGCTTGCGTTCAGGGCTCCGGGGGTTGGTACCTCATGTAGCATGGGCCCATACACCTGAGGGGGGTTTATTACGACAAGATCCCACATGAGCGCATCCTTATTCTTCTCCATGAAGTTCCACGCCGCTCGTTCTGCCAGCGTCTTGCTCGCGCGATACTTCGTCTGCTGCGCCGCCGCGCGTCCTTTCTCCCTCACCTCGGCGATAGCCTGCTCGTTCCAGTCTGCCTCGGTGAAGACCCGCGGCGTGTCTTGTACATTCATGAGTGCAGCGCAAGACGAGGTAAAGACGATGCGCTTGACTGAGGCACCATACACGCGTGCGGACTCGAGCAGGCTCGTCGTGCCATTGACTGCGGGCACGATGAGCTCGTCAGGATCGTCCGCATTAAAATGCATTGGCGACGCGACATGTTCAATGGCATCCATCCCCTTGACTGCCTCGTCAAAAGCGCCCAGCTAGCAAGTCGCATGATCGGTGGCTGCAAGCAGGGTGAATCAGGTACTGACGCGCACCTTCGTGATATCCTCGACGACTACGGTCTCGAACTTGTTTCCATACGCAGCGAAGGACTGGTGAAGATACTCCGCCTTGCTCTCAGACCGCACAGTCCCTCGAACAGTGTAGCCCTGCTCGAGGAGCCTACGGACAACCCATATGGCAATATAGCCATTCGCGCCGGTAACGAGGACTCTGCCCGAAGATACTGTCGGCATGGAGATCCAGTTCGGCGTATACGAGCCGTGGACGGTGGGGCATAGAGTGTTCGGTCCATGGAGGGGGACGCCTTTTTATATGCGCTCTATCTTCCGTCAATCAGCCACCGGAGTATCAGCCACCGGAGTAATGAGTGGGTCGCACGCGATCCTTCGGATGCGCAATGGGGCAAAAATTATGGACCAAAGGTCAAACAAAGCGAGCGGACGCGTGTGCACACGGCAGAACTACGAGAGTAGATTACGGTCCAGAGACCGCGCAATAGTATAAGGTACTTACAAGCTCCTTGCACAACCCGTCGTCGCATTAGTCCTCGAAACCCATCTCTGCATCCCTCTTGGCCCTGCGTAGTGCTGCCCGCTCCTCTTCGGAGAGACAATACCATCCCTCCACACTCTCCTCCAGTTCCATCTCCCATTTCTCCTCTAGCTCGAGCTGCTTCTTGCTCTTCTTCGGCGGAGGGGGGCGAGGTGGAGGTGGAGGGGGTGTACGCCGGTTGGGATGTAAAGGTGCGATCCGTTTTAGAAGGCTTTTGGATGATTTGGAAAAGGGAGAATAAATTGGTTTTGCAGCAGGGAACGGTGATCCAGGCAAAGAGTTGACGCGCCGGATGAGCTCGGACATTGGGGTCGACTTTCCCGAAGATATGGAATATGCACGGTTCGAAGATGGGTGCTTGGTTGCAGACGATGGAGGATTAGGTTGTTTGAAGGGAGTGCTCATGCTTACAGATGAAGGATAGACATTTTCCTGTAAAATCGCATTAACCTCTGTGACTAAACGTCGAAAAGATATTAATCACCTTCGTACTAATATCTTCCTCTTCTTCAGCTTCACTATCTCTCTCAAGCGCAGCAGGGGCAGATTTTTTGGGTGCTCTTGGTTCGCGTCGTACCTTCTTGGGAGGCGACCCAGGAGTAGACACAGCTGCATCGAAATCTTCATCGTCCGAGATAACCACAGCCCGCTTCTTCCCCTTACTTTTCGTTGACAATCTTGGCGATATATCCTCAGTACCATCTGGCGCAGCTCCTCTAGTTGGAAACGGAATGGACGTAGGTGGCAGTGACGCCGGACCATCATTCCACTGATCCTCTCTACGGCTAGTTCTTGTAAAAGTAACAAGTCCCTCGCCTGTCCGAGGAGGCGTTCCAGGTGGGAGTACCAATGGGCATAGCTCACCATCCGAGTCATCCACGATCTCCCTACTTGTTGGCGGCTTAGCTGTGCTGTCTCCTCTCGTCGCCCTCTTCGTGTTCGCTTTCGACGGCGAGTCATCAATAACAACTTCCATGACTTTCGATTTTCTTGCTGTGCCCTTCCTGCCCCGTTTCTTGGGCGCCGGTTTCGGTTTCGGTTTCGGTTTCGGCTTCGCAGGCCACTCGTCCTCGTCCTCATCCTCTTCGTCGCTACCTTTCGCTTTCTTTCGTGACTTGCGTCCCTTTAGCGCCTCTTGTCCGTCCCAATCGGCGTCGTCATCCTGGCCGGCCTTCTTGCGAGGTCTAGCTTTGGGCTTAGGTTTAGGGATGTCAACCCAACCTCCGTCCTCAAAATCTTCAAAGTCATCATCAACTGGTTTCTTCTTTCCCTTTGAACTTGCTCCTTTCTTTGTTACGCCTGAAACAGCCAAAGATGGCGCAACCGGAGATGGTGCCACATCTACCAACGTCTCAGGGATTGCTGCTTCTGATGATGAGGATCCTGCAAAAAATGGTGGTGGTGGCGGCGGCGGCATGGCGGTCGACGATGAAATCTGCTCTTGCATCCTAGGGCTAAGATTAGTACCCTCATCGTTCCTAACGGCTGCTTGCATGGATCTCTTTCGTTTGCGCACCGGCACTGGTGGAGGCGATGAAAGCGGCGACGACAAGCGATCTCGTGGAGGCTGAGGGGCGTGCGACAGAGTTGGGGGTGTCGATGGCGGCAGGGTTGACGTGGAGGGTGGGGGCGGGTCTGATGGTGGAAGCTGCGAGCTCATATCGACGTTAAAGCTGATATCGGAGGTGGCTATAGGGAGAGTCCCGCTCGGTAACTCAGGCTCCAAATCATGGATGCGCGACGCATCGACGCGCCGTTTCGCAGCCGTGGTCTTCACCTTTACATTTGACCTGCTTTTGGGTACACGTACGGGTGGACGCAGGTTGAATTCATCGTCAGACGAAAGATCGATCACATCCGCGACAAACTCGCTGTATGCGCGCTGTTTGCTCGCCGCAGTCGATGTGCGCGCACGAGAACGCAGTTTGGCGCGTTCTGCGATGTCCAAGGAAAAGGGTTCCAGTATGTGTTCAGGCAGTGTGGCTGTCTTCTCTTTGCTATTTTTCGTGGACTCCCTCGCATGCGATCCCATGGCATTGGGTGATGATGGTGCCCTAATGGATGAAGAAGGGTCTGTAATAGTAACATCCTTCGCAGCAGCCGCGCCCTTATACACCGGCCTCGGACGAGGTCTAGTCTTGCCTGACTTCGGCCCTGTAGCCGAAGATATCGATACAATGGTGGATGCCACAGGATTTGTGGTCAGAGGGAAAGTGGAAATATCGCTATACCCGTCGCCGGGACCTTGTCGAGAGTCGCGAGTACGAGGCTGAGGTGTGAAATCAGTGGTCTGGATAGTCGATGCTGCTGCACATCACAATGAAGAATCAGTGATGTTAATTGGCTAGACAATGATTCTTACATGTTGTGGCCATTGCGGGTTGCTGGCCAGGAGATTGCGACGGCCTCATGTTCGTAGGATTGACTTCTATGGTATCGCGAGCGAAGGAGTGCTCATCTTCACTGTCCTGAATGACATCGTCATCCGTAACAATAGTAGTCATGAGCCCAGTCAATCAAAGAAATAAAGGCGATTAACGACGCGTTGTGGACGGATACAGGCTTTGAAGCGACAGATCAGCTAACTGCTACGCGTTTACTTCAGACACGTGATCGTGGCTTGGCCAGATATAATTATATTACTAATATTACTTACCAGAAAGTATTTGTAACTTCTAAATGACTTCACCGCTAGGTTCGGACTTAGTAAGAGCTCGAGGCTCAATACCTAGCTCCTCAAGAACCCCATTGTGCCAGCATGACTGCTGAATAGTTCTCTTCCTCCCTCTCCTGAACGCAGCAGGCATCCCATCACTAAGATTTTACGCAGTGAACAACGAGTAGTGAAATAATGGCGCCGCCCTTTACTCAACCGCACATTGAACCGTCGCCCAGGCGTATCCGCATCTTATTCGCGGGAACATACATCGTTGATACTCAGCGATCTAAACTTGTGTAAGCAGTGGGACTGTTTAAATCTCGTTGACATCCGAGACTATATTGCCGTAGATGGCTGAAGCCGTATTACCCCACATACTTCTTTGAGTCTGCGGATGTGCCAATGAGGTACCTCAAGGAGGTATCCAAGTCTGCGGACGTACAAACGTACGACGTCGTCGTGGGTGAACGCAAGGCCGAGGCAGCGGCTACTGAACACCTTGCCGGTGACCTTGAAGGCCTGATTGAAATCAAATTTGGCGCTATGGACGCTTGGTTTGAGGAAGAAGAGCAAGTCTTTGTTCATCCAAAGGACCCGTATAAGGTTTGCTCATATCTTAGCCTGGAGATTTTAGTTACTTGACATCCCCCTTTAGCGTGTTGATGTACTCCAGTCGTCTCGCCATGTACGTGTCGAGGTGAACGGTGTCGAAGTTGCCAACACTAGGAAGCCGCGACTGCTTTTCGAGACGAGTCTTCCTGTAAGGACGTATATCCCCAAGACGGATTGCAGAATGGATCTGCTCGTTTCATCGGATCTGACTACTTCTTGCCCGTACAAGGTAAGTGTACCTCGTCATTGCCTAAACGTATACATAAAACATGCCATGGCATTATCGGATAGGGCACGGCGAACTACTACAGCGTCAAAACGCCGAGTGGAGAAACGTTCAAGGACATAGCATGGTGGTATCATGTCCCGCTTCCTGAATGCGCAGACATCAAGGGCTTCATCGCCTTTTATGACGAAAAGGTGGATGTCTGGGTTGATGGAGTACATCAGAAACGACCCAATTCTATCTGGTCCTGAGAAGAAATGATGGTCATGATAGGGGAAATCGGAAGCATTCTTACTAGTCATGAGGGAGGTTATAGCGCCTGGTATATGTTCTCCTCGGCTCCACAGAGTCCACCACATGTACAAGCTTTGCGGCTGCATGAGTTGAATCAAAATCGATAATCTACTTGCCTAGCCGTGTCATGAGACATTTATTATCTGTTCTAATTGATGACTTTAGGTTGGATCAATCCACAGGCTGCAGAAGCGATCCATCGCCCTTAGAGTATCCCCACAATAACCCAGAGACCTTGATGACCGAATACAAGAAACAAATTTGTCATTTTCGTCCGCTGCAAGTTAAGGATTTCAAAGAAGCCGTTCATTGATTCAGCCATACACATATGCGATAGAAGCGCTAGTCTTCGGTAGCCACAATAAGTACTTCGGCCTGTGATATCATCATGTTACCGAGTTATCATACACGTGAGCCGAATTCATCACCGGACGCACCTCCTCTTCCTCACCTCCATTCCAGTGTCCAAGACACCAATCTTGGACGAAAAGACCCAAGTGACCATGAGAGATGTGGTCCTGCCCGATGTCACCACCTGCATGGCATGTCATGTCCACAGGCGATTTTTGTAAGCGGCGTAGGCAATGTATCTAGTCAGGCACTATACCAGATGCGCTCGAGCAGTGATGGCCTTGATTGACAGACCCGGAGTAACGAGAAGTATCGGGCGCAACGTTGCACCACAAGATCAAACGACGTATACCGGGAACAATTGTTATCCAGCTCCGTGGAGGTACATCGACCCAATAGAAGAGCACACATCTTCCCAGTGGCGTCCCGGAGTGGATATCTGTCAAGGATTATACTAGGATCCAGACCGTGGGACCGTTCGCAATCCAGGGACTGGGGTTTCCTCCAGGGCCTGCATTCCGGCAGGGGATCACCGTATACACGGGACGCTGCGCACACTGTCAGAATGGTAGCCTGTAGCTCCTTTCTGCCTGTCTGCCTTGGCATATGCAATCAATGCGATGGCAGCCGCGTAGGTGAGCGGCATCATGCGATACACTTCCAAGGCCGCGTCGCGGTAGCACCTTCTCGGTAAATGGCTTTCGGAAGGGACGTCAGAGATAGTCAAGGAAGCCTATATATGCGCACCACAAACCTCCCACATCATCATACCTCCCACATTATCATCCCCGCCTATAACAACTATGTCCACTCCGTTCACACCTCTCTACATTGACGGCGAGGAGCGCCAGGCGAGCGACAAGGGCACCTTCGAGGTGCGCAACCCATACTCCAAAGAGATCGTCACTCTCGCTGCGTCTGCATCAAGAGACGACTGCAAAGATGCTATCGATGCTGCCGCAAAGGCTTTCCGCACATGGGAGCACACCCCTCTAATTACCAAGCGCGATTACTTCCTCAAGGCGGCCGACCTCTTGGAGACGGACAAGTACAAGGCAAAAGTCGCGGAAGCGATCAATGCTGAGGCCGTCGCCGGCGAGTACATGGTTCAATTCAACCTGATGACATCGATAGGCCTGCTGCGCTGGGTGGCAGGCTCCATAGCGCTCCTCAGAGGCGAAACCTTCCCATCTCTAGTGCCGGGTGGACAAGTGTTGGCACAGCGAAGGGCACAAGGCGTAATGTGTGTCCCTTTCGTTTGGGGCTCTGGACCACCCCTAGACGCTGACGTGAGCGTCTTTCGCTAACAGTTTCTCAATTGCGCCATGGAACGCACCATTGTATTTGACTTTCCGAGCACTTGCGATTCCGATCATCTGTGGGAACACCGTAGTTCTCAAGACATCCGAGGTGACACCCCGCACCCAGCATATCATCACCGAGTTATTCCACGAGGTAATAAATATCAAACTCCGTTGTCTAGACCGACATTAACAGATAGATGATTTATAGGCAGGCTTACCGAAAGGTGTCCTAAACTTTGTTCATCTCTCACGAGAAGATGCACCTGCCAGAACCGCAGAAATGATCGGGCACCCGGCCGTACGAAAGATTACCGTAAGTGTGGCCCTACAGTACAGACGACGAGTACAATAACCCACGAGTGTCTAGTTTACTGGCAGTGACACTGTCGGCAAGATTATCGCGGGAGAAGCTGCAAAGTATCTGAAGCCTTGCGTTATCGAGCTTGGCGGCAAGTCCCCCGCGATTGTACGTGCTCTCTTCTCACTTGCTCCAGCCTACTCACCGCTCCCTCTCGCTGGTCGCAGGTCCTCGCCGATGGGGACATCGCACGCGCAGCCAAAGCCATCACATACGGCGCGCTCCTCTACTCGGGCCAAATCTGCATGTCCACCGAGCGCGTCATCGTCCAGCGCGAAGTCGCCGCGGAGCTCACTGAGGCACTAATCGCTGAGTTCTCCAAACTCAAGGCTGGAGGACCTGGCGAGGCACTGTCTGCACAGTTTTCGGAAGCCTCAGCGCAGAACATCGTGTCAATGTTACACGAAGCACAGTCTACCGGTGCAGAATTCTTGCTTGGCGATGGGACGCGCGACGGTTCGGTTGTGCAGCCGCACATCGTGACTGGCGTCAAGCCAGGTACGAGACTTTGGGAGAGAGAGACTTTCGGCCCAGGTGAGAACCGCGTACCCTAGATGAGATTCGCCGTCGCTCATGACGTGTAATTATCCTAGTGGTCGTTCTCATCGAGGCCGACTCGATTGACGAGGCGGTAGAACTCGCAAACCATTCACAATACTCGCTCGCGGGAAGTGTCTGGACGAACAGCCTGAACGATGCAATCGATGTTAGCATGCGAGTTAGAGCAGGCAAGCATCCACAAGCCTGTTTGGACCTCATGTCAATGATAACCCATTCTGTTGTTAGGTTGTGTCTGCATCAATGGGCCTACGATTCATCTGGAAGACGCCGTGGATCTAACTGGTCTAAGGTGCGTATGAAGGCCACTTACCACTTATTCCATATTCACGTGTCATCCATCTAGTGGTGCGACTGGCTATGGACGATTCAGCGTCGAGGATTTCACGGACATTAGATCGGTGGTCATCCACCCCTCAAAGCCCAGCCCATACTGGTAGTTCTTGAGTCTACGCTTTGTCACGGCTTTGTGTGGTGTAATCGGCTTGTGATACCTAGATTCTTGTGCCTAGTGTAGCTCCAATATTAATGGTGTTGTACGTGTACATGATATAAAACCAGATCGAGTCAAATTCCAAGAAGCAGGAACGTCGCAGTACCACCCCAATTCCACGGTGCATAATAGAGATCGAGGTGTCGACAGCGTCTCATTCATATTGCTCTCAGGTTGCTTGTGTATGGTAAGAGGCACAGGGGTGACCGCGCGTTCTTGGTCGCACGGAAAACGCGATGTACTGGGACGGTCGGAATGCGGAATATGTTCGCACAAAAAGGCGTTACGAGTGTTCTCCAGTGATTTCTGCGGACAAACGTGAAATCTCAGAGAATGCAGCCCTCAGGAGGTCCAGATCTGCGTCGAGATTTTCTGCTCGTGATTTCATCTGATAATTTAGGAGGGGATCGTCGGTACATATGCGTGCAAGAAACGAAAGTTTGGAAGAGACGTACGGCGGCGATAGTGTCACTAGCGGCAATGAGCTCGTGATGGTGGTTGTACACGAGTGACTGGCGCTCGCTATCCAGCTGTCTAATCTCTGGCAGCCCATTCACAGTCAATGATCACGGCACGTTGTCGTTATTGTCAATATGTATTCACCAGTCAGTAATTCGTTCTCCCGCCTGATCAGAGTCGGCAGAGACGAAGTCGTAATAAGTTGCTCGTAATACGACTTCGCATCGAAGGCAGTGGAATCTGCATCGGACGACCGCCGATTTTTGTCAGAACATGTATCGTAATTCCTTTCTCTCCGCTCAGCGCCCTCACCTAAGTCCATGGGATCCGCTTTCCCCGGCAACGGCGGAGGCGGACCTACGCCCAAGCCATAGTGTTTCCTGAGCAGGTCGCGTGCACGGGTCTTTGGGCGATCTCCCGGGGGTGGCGTCGACGGTAATGGGCCGTTGTGTACGAGCGGACTGGGGTTGGATGACCGCCGTGGAGAGAATGCACCTGTCGGAGTGGAACTTGAGTGTATGGAAGTCGGAGACGTCGGGCGGAGGGGCGTCGACGTGCTTTGACGGGGGAGCGGTGTACGAGATCGGGTTGGGGAAAGTGGCGGACTTGACGGCGTGGACATGGTTGCGGAGCGAGGGGAAGAGTAAAAGTGGCAGCGTCGCTGTAAAGGTACACGCCCCACGTGATCGTTATTTCCCCCCAGAAGTCTAATAGTAAGAGCCAGAGTTAGAGTAGCCCGCGACGACCCAACTGAAGGCCCATTTAACTAGCCCCATCGAAACCTGTTAGGTGAGGCAATGAAAGTAAGTTTTTCATGACACTACTAGTATTCCGTACGTCTACAAATACAACACGCGCAGTACTTTAAGTTCGTCGATGTGAGTACCAGGTGAATACGAATGTCCATGCCAGTGGCCATGTCGGACCATCAAGAAAATTACGGATATCGCCATCATCGTACGAGTCATAAATTCTTATCTCAAGGTCCTGTTCATACGGCACCAAATCTTCGTGTTCTCCTGGTGTCGCCGCCTACCTCCCTCATCACAGCGCCATTCTCACCACTTTGGCGCATGGCAAGCAAACGCTGCTCTGAGAGTTCACCTTTTTGCACGCCGCGCGACATTCGCAGATCGTAGAAGAACGTGAGGAGGAAGAACGTGTATCCGAACGCTATGACCCATTCGAACACCGCTGCAAGCCATATAATCAATATGTCGTACGGATACACAGTTCACAGCATCGCAAAGGAAGAACGCACCTCCGACATTGGGCGCGGTGTAGAGTGTGATGGCGAATATTATGGCACAGATGATAAGAATTCCAGCAATAATTCCCTTGGCTATATAGGCTATCTTTAGTTTGCGGATCTCTACGAAATCATGGCTGATCCATCGATACTACATGGGTCATCCCTCATAAGTACAAACTTGCATAATAATCAGAAATGCCAGACGCTCACCTCGATGATCGTGAAGATGGCAGCTAGTCCAACACCAATGATGAATACGAGCAGAAACACGCGGTGGAGGCTCGGATATCGCCCAGTGTCAAATATGGACAGCAAAATGAGACCAGCACCGCCGATGAATGCTCCAAGCACAGAAAGCGAAGCAAACACGCGTTCACGACGGCGCATGTTTGGAACCAGCCTGCAAGGAGGACGTGAACACCACCATATCCAGTGACAGACAGTACGCACCTGCCCGAATGCCTCAACCATCGCTCGATCACCAGGGTCAGGAAAAATGACACTCCGGTGATGCAGCAGCACACGATGAAGAGCGGCTTCAGGTAACTGGCCCCGATATCTGAAATGTACGCAATGCTGCCTTGCTGAGTGACATATTTTGGCCGACCGGTGGCGAGCCATGTTATGAGCATTGAGAGAAGTGTACCTGATGCAGGGACCATTCAAATTCAATTACTTGCGCTTTGAAGATCTCCCAGCAATCACACTTACCAGCCCATATGAACGCTCCAAATACAGGAATCCAGGCGTAGAACCAGTAGTAGTGTTGTTGCCCGAGCCCTCGAACCATGATCACGAAATGAGAGGAGATTCACGAAAACCAAGAGAGCGAGCAGCGGCAGAAGACGCAGTATAGAGTAGGGAAGGAATGAGCGGCGAGACGCGAGAGCAATAAGCCAAGTGGTGCCGCCAATCGTGGCGAACGGAGGCTTTACATGGCGGAGTAGGGATCCGCCTCGATCACAATGGGCTCCGTTGGCTCTCAGGCCTCAGGTCCTGACGTCAGTCTCGCGTCGTCTCCTACACCTCTGCAGCATGTATCAGCTCCCAGTTCCTAGGCACTGCTAAATACAACCACGTACTACATACTGGAAAGAGTGGAGCTAGCATCGTGTCTCTGGCTCGGCCACCTAGACTCTCCAAGATTAATAGTCTGGACTTAAACACTGGACAGCCACGAGACATAAGAAGCGGTCTCCTCGCGAATCCTTTAAACTCTTCGTGGTATACTTACGATAATACACTAAAACAGTCAGAAATGGTACTACAACAAGTAAATAAGCAACTCCCTGGCTCCCTGCACCGAACAGCGTCCTCCCCTGGCTCCCAGCGATGGAAATCATTCGCATTCATACGAATTCCTGCGGGGTACTAGACTGAGCACATTGGACCATCGGGAATTTTAGACAAAGGTGTCACTTTCTCAGTCTGTGCCAACTTCTTGAAAATCTGACGGAACCAGACCTGTCAGGTTCCAATCACTCCGACCGCAATTGACCCTGCGCACCTGGATGTACACGTCCGCAGTTTGTCCACCAATGACTGCCCACCGGCCATCAATGATCGTGAACGGAACCCCAGTCACACCCTTCTTCCGTGCCTCCGCCATCATGTTGATAACTTCTTCTCGACACTCGTCTGACTGAAGAAACTGCAGTGCCTACGGAGAAAAGAAGTCATCTTAGCGTCGCGGAACTTGACAAGCCAAGAGAAGAGAAAGGCTACTTCTTCTCTAGTCATCACACTACTTTCTTGTGCCAACTCTGCAAGCGTATCGTTGTCCCCGATGTTCTTTCCTTGCTCAAAGTAAGCTTTGTGGATCGCATTCAGGTATGACTCTTGCATCTCCTGACCCCCGAGCTTCAGCGCTTTGAGACTGAGACGATGCGCCCGGGTCGTCTGTGTGATTGTCCCACCATAGTTTCTGCAGATGCAGATCGAGATTGTCAGCACGCGCCCGCAACACATGATAAACGCTCACATGTTGAGCCCTAGCTGTGCGCCTCGGGTGGTGACCATCTGCTCGAACATGGCAAACTTATCCTTCCCAAACCGATTCAAGTACCAGTCACGCTTCACTAATGCCTCGTCATCCGGCAGTGACGGCTGAAGCTGGTATGGCCGGTGCTCTACCTTGATCGTGAGAGGAAGATCGCTGACGGCTTCAATTGCACGTTCCATCTCCTTTTCACCGATGTAGCACCAGGGACATATCTGCGGGTGAGGGGAGTGGTATGGGTCACGTCAGAAGATGGATTAAAACGGCACACTCACAATATCCCCGATGACGACAAGTGATACTGACCGCGACATTATGCGCCTGCGGCGATGTTAAACAGAATATGCTGATCTGCGCGTAACGGAAGAGTGCTT
Organism: Fibroporia radiculosa; assembly: GCF_000313525.1. Lineage (NCBI taxonomy): Eukaryota > Fungi > Basidiomycota > Agaricomycetes > Polyporales > Fibroporiaceae > Fibroporia > Fibroporia radiculosa. Next base: position 98,752 of record NW_012133443.1, on the reverse strand, counting down.
TTCTAGGGTAGTGGCGAGAACGCAAACAATGTCGGGGAAGCAGGACGGAAACAAAAGAGTAAATTATCACTGGGGAACAGCGTGCAGGACAGAAAGGAGCGTCGTACTAGCTATGATACAGGAACCCAGGTGCGTGTAGGGTATAAGAGAGTCGTTACAAAGCTGCTCCTGAGATTGGTCACGAATTGGTGAGCACCTCACTACCGGCGCTCAGTGAGCCGGTCACGTGGAAGATCTCCCGCCCAATGGCTCTTTCCGGTCTCATCCCGGACTCCTCCCCTCCCGCATAATTGTCGCAGCTATTTCCTACCTCACTGCTAGTATCGGCGGCTCCACCTAGCTGTTTTTCACCGCGCCGCCGCAATAGCTCAATGTACTAACGAAGCCTGAGTTACATCCGCCGCCGAGGACGTTGACATCGCTTGAGAGAGTTGCTCGGTCAGCCGACTGTGCATGGTCTTTCGCCATCCAAGTTCCCGCGAAGACTCATATCCTCATATTGGCGCCGTCACTCGCGCAGAGCGAATTGGTGCGGCGCCACCACGGATGGTGTTCGCAAATGATGCCGTGTCGCTTTGTACCGTCTCACGTCTGTGGTTCTCGAGGTCACAAGGAGGACGACTAATCGACCTGGTGGGTCTTGCCCCTCCGATCTATCGGGAGCTACTCGTTATCTGGAGGTGCTTACTTGGGAGCCGCCGGATATTTGGCAGTTCGTGTGCGTTTCTTCACTGCAGTGCGACATTCGGCGCTATCCTGTGTTACTTGGTGGATACGCTGGCCACTAATGGTGTAGTGGCGCGAGAGAAAAGACGTTAGTTTTGGTCTTGAACTACAGTACCTTGCAGATCAACGTCTCTAAGGTATGCTCCAAGCATCGATCGCAAATGCTGCACACGACTCGCCGACAGCTTGGTTCGAGCCGCTCCGTTGTTCGCCACTGCGAGAACTCATGTTTCGTGACCCCATCACACGGACGCGAAGCAACACTCGCTTTACGAGTGCTGCGCATGCCTGCCAAGATGGAACTTCGATTCGGTGGCTTTCGCGCTGTGTCTAGGTCTTCCTCATTGTGACAGTCCGGCTGCCGTCGATTCCTCAGCGTTCCCAGTGAAATCATAGAAATGAAATGGGTGGCAAGCTTTGTTCAGCTCGTACTCCAGCATCTCATTCCTTGAGCTTGAGACTCCAGTTACAAAAATATTGCACCGATCTGATATCGTAGGGTATAAGTCATTCAGTGTAGTTCTCGTGAATTCAATGGCTGTTGAAATACTGCTTGTAGGGGTATTGAAGGTGCTGGCGCATACGGCCACTCGAAGTTCGTAAGCTTAACTCATCTTGTTGCCACTAGCAGTTCGATGACCTTCAGCACTTACGTCTTGTGGTGCAAAGTGAAGGGATTGGTCAAGACTATTTTAGCCAAGTGGTTATGGCGACATATTGGAATTTCGGATGACTGTAGTTGGACTGTAGTTGAACTGTAGTAAGGAGGTGGTTGAATGTGGAACGCGACCGTGCGGCTGCTAGCACTCAGACCTCAGGAACCTTTACATGGAGTCAGTTGGGTGTGTGAGATAAATACACAGGCCCTATCCCAGACCGTCGGTGGTCCAGATTCTCGAGCTTCATCCAAACTAAGGCAGAACCCTGTTCCCAAAGATGGCAGGTGGTCCTTCCGACTCCGCCCCATCAGGCACCATGTTGGGCGTCTATTCTCTCTCTCCCTCAACGACTCTCTCTTTCCCTCTCTTCATCTTTTGTTCAGCACGATGACCACTCCTCATGTAATCGCATCGTCGTCAGCTCATCACGGCTCTCAATCTGCGACGTCTAACGGGATTGTCGGCACCCACTATCGAGTCGGTAAGAAGATTGGAGAGGGGTCTTTCGGTGTCGTCTTCGAAGGTATGAACATCTGCTCCGCCTCAAGATTCGTCCCTCTTAGCTATTGCGGATGTATTGCAGGAACGAATGTACTCAGCAATCTGCCTGTTGCCATCAAGTTTGTGAGTATAATCCGTCAACCGCTCTGCGACGTGGGCCGCTCATCGTCCTCTCTAATTCCCTTAGGAACCACGTAAAGCAGAAGCGCCTCAACTACGAGATGAGTACAGGTCTTACCGCACCTTGCACGGCACTCGTGCGTATTTTCCTCGCATGCTAGTATTAAGACGTGTTCTTACCGAGCTGTTAGCTGGAGTTCCTCAAGTCCATTACTTTGGTCAAGAAGGATTGCACAACGTCCTTGTCATTGACCTCCTGGGACCGAACCTCGAGGACCTCTTTGACATGTGCGGTCGTAAGTTCACCATCAAGACTGTGTGTATGGCTGCCAAACAGATGGTATGTATGCGCATGTATCTCATTCTGCCTTCAATGCGTTTTCGTCGACTCGACATCGAGGCAGAGGGCATTCAGCCCCCGATCTGCATTGCGCTCTTTTGCGACCGTTAACTACGCCTGGTTCTCACACCGACCCCTCGCGGGTATGTACCTGCCTTCCGCGTTTGGTCTGCCTTCTGCGGCCCTTTCGGATCCGAGTAGACGTAATCACCGGTAGGGACACACTGCACTGTGGGCACAGGCAATGAGACTGCGAGGTAGCTGCTGCATCTACTTCGCTGTCAGAGCTAGTGTCATTGTCAAACACAGCCATTTCCCTTCTTGGTAGCTCTCCGCGCTAGAGCATCATATCTGTTTCACCATGATTGGTATGTTGACGTGAATAACGATATTCTGCAGGTCACTCGTGTACAGGCAATCCACGAGAAGTCCCTCATTTACCGCGATATTAAACCTGATAATTTCCTCATTGGGGTTCCTGGATCGAAGACAGCCAATACCATTCATATCATTGGTACGTGCTTCCCTGTTATATGCCTGGATCTCGCAGTTTGTGCCATTATGCGCAGCTTGGTCAATTGGGGGCTATGCCGCTTGACAGGCGGGACGCGATCCGCGATCGCAGCTCCACAGTAGTTATGCGCAGCGGCCCGCACATACTTTGAACGTGAAACAAATGGTGTACTGACGCCGTTGCGGGTTAGATTTTGGAATGGCAAAACACTATCGAGATCCGAGGACCAAAGTACATATACCATACAGAGAACGGAAATCCCTTTCGGGAACGGCACGTTATATGTCGATTAACACGCATCTCGGCCGAGAGCAATCGCGACGAGACGATTTGGAGTCGCTTGGTCATGTTTTCATGTACTTTTTGCGAGGCGGTCTTCCATGGCAAGGCCTGCGTGCGGCGACGAACAAGCAGAAGTACGAGAAAATTGGTGAGAAGAAGCAAACTACACCGATCGACGAGCTGTGCGAAGGCTTCCCAGGTAAGCCCTAAGCGCTCTGTGTTCGACCATGTCGATCACCCTCTGCATTTTGTGTAATTGATACGAGTTGGTTTTGGAACAGAGGAGTTTGCAATATACATGAATTATGTGCGCAAGTTGGGTTTTGAAGAGACGCCTGACTATGATTTCTTGCGCGAGCTATTCAGTAAGGTTTTGAAGACTCTCGGTGAGCCTGAAGATGGTGTGTTCGACTGGATGCTTTTGAACGGCGGCAAGGGTTGGGAAGCGGGACACGTACGTTCTCACAGTTTGCTGCTGTCGCTCGTAGGTATTGATGTTGATGTTAGACACCGTCTACACTTCTTGCTCAAGCTCACGCCAATGCCGCGGCACCACATACGCCTCACCGCGAGCACCGCTCGCGTCATGACGAACGCCACCGTCGCTCTCGGCAACCATTGCCTGATGCTCAGTCACCCTCGTCACAACAGGTTCTCGTGCCGACACCTGCACATGTTAGACATTCAAGCCGCCGTGCCCAACAAGATTCAAGAGGCAACTCGCGCGAACAAATCAGCGTGCAGCCGATTGCGCCCACGAGCCGTCGTGCCAGTCACCAACAAATTCCTCGTGGGGAACGTGACAGTGCAGGGCTGGTTGCACCGCACCCATACGCGAGTGCGCCGAGCCCGGGCGGGCCTCGGGGCACAGCTTATGATCGTGCGTCACCAAACGGGGTTCCTCCGCAGCAGCCGAATGGGATCGGCGCGAACACGTCCGATTCTATCGTTTATGGCCAGCCCACGGGCAAACAGGGTACAAACTCGCGGGACGGCACCACGACCGGCGGTACGGCTGTGAATCGCGACACGGTGAACGCTGCTGGTACCCGTGGTATGAGCGTATATGATCGGGAACAGATGACGCGCGTCGGAGAGCAAGATGAGCATGGACATGGCCGCAAGAAAGGATTCTGGGCTGCGTTTTGTTGTAGAGGATAGGCGCATGCAGATGCGCTGATGATTCCGTATGTTGTTTCTAGCTTGGATTTTCCTGTTTCTTGAACCATGTCCCTCTTATAGGTTTAACAACTTTCTGATGACGAATACCTGACGACCAATGGTATCCTGCATAGACACATATCCAACCACCTATATCCAGACCCCTCTCATCGTCTGTTACGACTCCACATGATGACTCGATCCACCCAGCATCAAAACCAAATTGCGTCCGCGATATCTAAGTGCAGGGCACCAATCATTCGTTCGGCCGGACTCGCATTCGCACCGCTCTCAATACACTCATCGCTTTGGTCCCTGCTAGAAGGACATCCGTCTCGCTCACGTTCTACTTTGTCTTGTCTTGTCTTGCCTTGTTCATATATCCTCCCGTTCCTTCTCTGCGTTACCTTGTACACTAGTCCGCTTCTGCCGCAGACTGTCTGGCGGTGGCGCACGGCGCGAGCGCCGTCGCCAATTCGTTCAATCACTGACGCTCACTCCCTCGTTTGGCTTTCCAGTTCTTGTCGTTTCGTATTCTATGTCTAGACTGCTTATTACGCGGTTGGTTAACCTGTATTCCTCTCGCACTACAGTATCCTATCGATCCGCAACTACGGCGGTTTATTCTATTATATATGCGTCCCTAACGCGTGATGGGTCAGGCGCCCAATACATTCGCGATCGACGCGTCTCGTTTGGTCGCGAACGACCGAGTGTTGCCCGAGTGAGTGCCGTACTGAATGTTGGCCGAGATTGAACTGTCCGGCAACAAAAGATGGTGGGACACGGACACCCGCTCGACACCGCAGTGTTTCCTGGGAACAAACGACAACGAATGGTTGCGAACAATGTACAGACAAGGGAAGATAACTACTGCGTCCAGGACAATGGCCTCAACTATACTCATACATACGACACGCACTCTAACAATTACGAATAACAATCAAACCGACAGTAGCTCATGGCAAGTAAAACCCAGGTGAATTTCATTTCCTCTCCTTCCAAGCGTTGTCAACGCCCTGCTTTGAGAACTTCTCTGCAACTCCGGGGGAGTCGGGAGGCGGATTGCGGTCAACGAGGGTGCCTTTGCTCTTCGTGCCCATCATATCCATCATACCCAGACCACCGTGGCTCCCACCGCGCTGGTGCATCTCCCCAGGCGCGGTGCCGTGTCTAATAGCTGAGCTCTCCATAACGCCCGAAGGATTCTGCGGGAGTGCGGAGGTGAGGGGGTGAGCAAGGGTGTGACTCGTTGAGGCAGTCGAACTGCTAGTGCGGGGGGCCTCACCATCTGCACCGTCGGCGGCGGGGAAGTTCTGGTACGGCGCGGAGGTGGGGTACGCGCCATAGGGAACTTCGTAGGGGGTGTGGGCAGGGTCGGGCTCAGAGACCACGTAGGTGTGCGTGCCGGCAGAAGAGAGCTGGGGATCGGGAGAGTGGTCCAGCTGCTTCTCGTACAGCGTAGAGACGGTTGAAGACGGGTGGGGGGGAGAGGTGAGCGGGGAGTCTGAGAGGGACTTGAAGGGCGAGTGGAACGCGCGGATGGAGGATATACTGCTCGGACGCGAAGATAGGGACGTGCGCGAGAGCGAGCGGGCATGCTTTGAAAATGCGCGTAGGGCAGACATTGTGTGGGTCGTTAGAAAGCGAGAGGAGGCTGGGAGGTTTGTATGCGGCGATTGGGGGGGTAGAAGACAGGGAGGTGGGAGGATGAGGATTCGGCGAGAGGGGGGGATACTTAAACTGGGCGTTCGCGTGGGGTATTGGGGTACTTCCGCGCCAGATTCCCACGAGTGCTAAATCATAATTCGGTAACGGTGTCGTATCGACAGAACGCCTCGTACGATGCGCCGCCTGTTTCACCTCCATCAGAGCCGTAACCCTCTTTCTGCCACCGCATCCGCTGTAGGCTGTAGCTACTCCAATGAAAACCGACTTGCCACCACACCATTCGTCTACCTAACTGGTCGCTTTCACACCAGTCTGATCACGCCGCACCGCTCTCTCGCGGAATATTTTCAGCACCACTGACGAAAATGTTGACGATCGTCTCTACCTCACTCGTCATGTTGTACGCAGGCGAGAGCATGAGATGCGCCGCCGAGTCTGCCGTTCATGCTCGCTCGCTCCGGAAAAGGTCATGACGACGAGGTGAGCCGCATCTGGACTGCTGCGGCGAAACGTTTACACTCAGATGTATCTGAGATCAGACCCAACGGCCCGCCGACCCCTCAAGCGCTCTGCTTGCGAACGTTTCCGAGTCTCAAGTCTTGAGCGGCTACATAGTATACCGTCTGCGCTCAGTGCACTGGCAGGTACGCCTACACAGAAGCGGTGCAAGTGCACGGGCTGTCCACAACCCCGCATATATGCACAGCAACATGACTATATGCATACCTGATTCGTGTGCCCGTGGGTCAAGACATCTCTCACACTAACCGCCATTCTCCTATCTACGAGGACAGCATAATGGGCGCGTACCTATGCCAAATTCTAAATCATGGTGCTGCGTATGTGCCGGATCATTTAGGAGCCAAGCGGGTTTGCAGCACCACTTCCGACAGGCGCGCCCCGTGCCTTACCATTTCGGAGCAAAGAGAAAAAGAGGTCACTGTGTTCTTGCACAATGCGGACAGATTGCGCTATGGTGATGTGTTCAGCAAGGTTGGAAGTATAGTATCCTTTTGCAAGAAAACCACACCCGCAGTTGTGTCCGGTAACCACGGTTATTGCATTGCTTGCTCAACACCAGTACAGCCTGTACTGATGTGTACTCAGCACACGTCAGTATTTGGTACACTCGTTCCGCTGCGGAGGACCGACTATAGCAGTCTTCAGTACGCTTCGAGTATATGCTCTACAGCTCTTGCTCGAGCCTCTCTGTGAGAGCACAGGTGAAAGTGATCGTCGTTCAGGATCATGTCGCTCGCAATGGTACGTGTGATAGCTAGTAATACTATTGAAATGACACCTGAACATGATCTGCTCTCGGAAAAGATTAGGAGAGAAGTTGACTGGCTTACTCCAACCTTTCTCCTCTATTGCCCTTCTATGTGCGGTAAATGGGCCCGAGGAGCGCACGGAGTCAACACAATCACACTCCTGCAAGCCGCTCCGGCATGGCGGTCTCTTCAAGCTCGAAGTGCGCTCTACGCATTTTTTTATGTTTGCCTAGTCTCTCCTTTGATGGGCCATCTATTCGAGTGGGACATTGATGGCTTCTTTGTCTCCCTGGTGCTGCCAGGTACCCTCACAATGCTCATACATCAGAGGTCATTATCCCTGAAAGACTCGCCATATACGTAGAAGGAACTGCACATATGAGTATCACTTTCAGAATAACCGTGTGTGGGAAATTGAGCTACTGGAAAGCCCGCCTCGTCCACCTTATAGTTGCACTTGTCAGGCCACTAACTGCGGCAGGAGGTGGGGACTTCAGCATCTCATGATCATTCGCGATCGGAGGCTATAGCCGGTTACAGACATGACCGGCCAGTGGACCAGGGCGGACCATCAGACCGCATATTGTCTACGATCCCGACGCCCTATCAGCCGCCGCTTCAGTACCAACCGCGGGCACGGCCAGCCGCGCTCGACTGAGACCAAGCCGAATCCCGATAGTCACGTCAGCGACGTCAGGCAATGTATCACGTGAAGCGTCCCGACCACTTACCTATCATGGGCTGGATTTGGCCCATTTGGGACAGGACACTTGGCGACACACGACATTTTCTTTATTAGAATTAGAACATCCGGGTGGAAAGTTGAAAAAGAATGTGTCTCCCTCGAGCCGGGATCGAACCAGCGACATCAAGATTACGTAACTATTTAACCATTACAGTCTTGCGCTCTTCCAACTGAGCTATCGAGGGTTATTAAGATGGTGTCCTTTATGTTATAGTACTAGATGTGTCTTGGACATAGTATGTGATGCTTGCGTAAGCTCAGGAAACGGCACGTGCTGGCCGACTTCAAAGCATCGACGCAAGTTGCAACACCGACGACGGTCAGCAACGTCGATGGGCGTACAACCTTCTATGTAACGTTAGGCCGTTGGAAGGAGCTGTAAAGCAGAGATGTGTGCCCATGCTCGCGCAGCAGTCTGCGGATATATGGACCTGGTGAGCGTGTTATCTGGCATCCCTTACCCTACGTTCTCGCCCTCTAGTCATTCTAGGTACGCACTGGAAAGATGCACGCGCCGTCAGATCTCGTCGTTGCTTTCCTTTGTCAGCCAAATTCATCTGCTGGTCAATGGTGAATGGTCCTACCGCAGCGGGCGCCTGGGGCGATGTCAGACCGCGTACGTCGCAAATGCAGCTTACTCCACTCTTCGACTGATCTTCCTTCTACCAGCTCTTCTTTGCGCGCGAAGTGCTCTGCGTCTTACCGATGACCTGATTCATTGCTGGCCTTTGCATGTATGCATACGCTTATTGGTGCGCGATTACGTCGTGAAAGGGCGCATATACCCAGGTGCGCATTGTATCCATCTATAAACTCGTCTCAGCATATAGCGACGTCGAGATCCGCATGGTGTGCTTGGCTCTCCCCTCAAGTGCTGGCTTTCTATCCTGACTTCCATCTACGCTTCGAGTATGCACTCTAGCTTCGTCCATCCAACTGAATCTTCGAATGTCCGTCTCAATTTTGGTATCTTGTCGTGATCCTGTATTGCGCCAGTTACAATAGAATGAAAATATTACAGACGTTAGACTGTGTGTCTGAAAGCAAGGGACATGTTGGCTGAACTTCATCATAGTCTGAAGCACAGGTTGCTAGACTATTCACCATTCTCAACGTTTCTCAGGCAAACTTTTCAGGTGGCTCGGCGATGATTCGTCCCTCCACAACAGCGGGAATTCAGCCGATTTCGTATGTACTCCCATGCTTCTTACAAAATTGACCACCGGGTTGAAATATCATCTGTATTGCTCAGGTTCGCATTCGAGCACTTCCTGTCGAGATCCAACCAAATTTTCTGATTTCCCTGTAAGCCTGCATGTTTCATTGAAGAATCACGCTCCCTTCGTCATCCACATCAGCTGTAATGAAATTCACCGCTCACGAAGGTGCGAGTTAGATCATGTCCATACCGACTTTCAATTTGCGCTAGCCATAACGTATTGTTATTCCTACCGGCATCCTGCGCACGACGCATTGTGTTTATTCAGCACCATAGTATCCGCAGAACTCTCCATCTTTCTCCAGTACGACCGCATTTACGATTCCTGTAGACTGCCCGGTGAGTTCCTCAAAAGCGGTCTGCGCGATATTGAAGCCTTTCGCGGTGTAGTCGACGGCGAACAAGTAGATGATGTTCTCCCCGTAAGTCAATTTCCAACAGCTCCCACATAGCCCAGTATTGTAACCTGAGAAGCGGCAATTCGGGTGAGTCATACATCTCTGCAGCATGATTTCATGTCTTCACCTGAGATGAAGACGGGGCCACCAATGCGAGGAAAGGCCGGGAGCGATCCGAAGTCCGTGTATCCTGCGCAAGCGCGACCCGTTGTATGCGCGCCATTATTCATGACGGGCAAGACACAGTTATGTACCTTGAGACTCCAGGATGCCAGAGCATGCCAGTTCGCTCACGGGTGCAGATGCGTTGTCATATACCGGGTCATATGTAACCTGGTATATCTCCTGCGCGATTACAGAGAATGCAAAGATGGAAGCGGTGGTGAGAGGACGAGCGTACTTCATAAGTAATTTCGTGGAGAGCGGGGAAGTAGGAGATATGGAGCGTTGACGAATCTTATAGGCAGGATGAGCAGGATTATATTACTTGCAATCTTATGTTAGCAACTCATGGAGTGATGGCAGAAGATCGCTTCGCCAGGTAAAAGTCGTAAATTAGGAAGGCAAGTGCGCAAATTTTCATAGTTCAGACGGCTAGAACTCAGTTCCCGATGTCATGAAATGTCACTTTACTCTTCATGAGGAGATTGACGCGGGTTTAAAGTCATAAGGTACCAGCGCACTGGTTATGTCGCCTTTGGAAGTAAAAACCCGGAGAAAGGGTAACAATGATACTGCTATATTATTGTGTCGACGAAGGCACGCAAATAGAAGCAGTCAACACATCATTCCATTATCCACACTGAATGCAAGCATTGTGATAGTCAAAGTTACATTGTCCGTTATTCCGATAGTCCGTTAGCCTACTGATTATTCCTATGCCGATCGCGAATCGGATGACAGCCCCACTACTCAAGTGATCAGTCAGTTTGTGAATATACCCGACAATTCATATACTCACGACTTCACTTAGAACCGCTGCACTTAGAGGTGTCAACCTGCCAAGCAGTCGCTTCAACAACACCGTTGGTGTTGTTGTTAGTAAGGGTGTTAAATGCCGTCTTCCCAATGTTGAAGATGCCTTCGCCGGCATAGTCGATTGCAAGAAGGTATATCGAGTTGTCGTTGTAGTTTAATTGCCAGCAAGTTCCGCAATCAGGAGCGTCGTAGCCTGCGATTTAGGATAAGTATAACGACCAAGAATATCCATAAACAAGCCACTAACCGGTGATGACACCCGCTCCTCCGATGAAAGGGAAACCCGGGAGAGAGCTGGCAGTAGTATAACCTGGTCGATCGTCAGTCATAATCAAAATGAGCGACCAAAGTAAGTCTCACCTTCGTTGTCGAGAGTGCCCGAGCACGCAAAGTTGTTCACAGAGTTGGTACCAGTGTCGTAGAAGGTATCGTACGTGATCTTGTACCAGTCCGCCATGACTACGGGGACAGCGGCGAAGACAGCGAGAGCACCGATGAACTTCATTGCGTGGAGAGTTTGAGAGCGGAAGAGAATACGAATGCTAGATCCTCGAGATGGCTAAGCTTGAGGGATGGAGTTTAACGCAGGCTTGGGCCTCCTTTTATGTGTGTCTAGCAGTCCATCGGCGTTTACATGCCCTTGGATTGGAGAGCGGATGACATTGCCTCGGTGCAGCGGCTGTGGACCAAATTGAGAGATCCGGAGTGGCGGATGGCGGCTACATTTGCGAGCGAGACGACCAGGGCGCGGAAGGCTAAGCCCGTGGGGCTAGTCATGGGGTACACTGAGCGCAACGTCCTGAAATATACCAAGCGTATGCACTGAACCTACGGTCAACTCGTCGCCGTTGGTGCTACCACAGAGTGGCTCTGCAATAGCCGCGTCGCGCACGGGTGGGTATAGACTGGGGGATTCCCGGAGCTTGCACGAACCCCCGTGCAAGTACAACAGAGACAATGTCAGTCAAGAACAGAACGGCCATGAGCGTGGGTCGGGCTGAATTGTCCGCCTGCTGGTCATGGTACTGGCCTCCAAAGGAAGTAGCTCCCTTCATCATTACATGGCGTGATAAGCGTTCAACTTTGGATGCACTAGGACTTGAAGTGACATCAGCATCCTACCTGGTACCGCCCGGGCTCCGCTCGAGACACTCAACGTTGCCAATTTCTTCTGCGCAGACCAGAGAAATGGAGTCTAAGCCGCGACTTGGCGAATACTGTGGTATTTGAAAATAGTCTCGGCGACTAGGTTGACCCCCAATATAATTGTCGGCATTGATGTCCCTTTGAACGGACTCGGATGATGAGACCATAGGCAATGCGAGACCATGCCAGTCATTTCGAGGTAACTGTCTACAACACTCGTCGTAGAATAATACTGTCTAGGGACCAGTTGGCAAAAATCACCCCAGCAGGAATGAAAGGAGAAATCAATCTTACCCGTACTAGTTTGACATTCGCCGAGCGCCATCATGTCCGCGCTCAAACTCATGCAGTAGCGTGAGCTATACCATCAGCTGCACATGAAAACCACAGCTGTCGAGACGATGCTATCCCAGGAACAGATTCGGCCCCGCAAAGTAGTCCGACTGAGTGACCACACTGTAATCAAAGATGATCACTAACGCACGTCAAACACCATGACACAATCATGAAGTTAAAGAAATGATATATTGAAAACCTTCAATTCTTTACAGTACTTAACAGTAGATAACGAGACGACAACACAACAGCTAACCCCAAAGCAATACAAATTAACTTACTTTTAACACATCGCTGCACGACTCAGCAAGCGAAGCAATCCCCCGCTCAGTTTCAAGTATCGGCAATTGATAAGGCTTAGATAAATAGTGAATCCAACTTGAGGTTCCGTGAAGCTCAGCAACGACTCTCCGCTAATCATTTTATCACCGAAGTTAACAATTAGGATTCATGCTTACCTCGAAGTTTCAAAAGTCGCACGAGTAGACTACAAACAGAGGTCCGATGAGCCAATTGCAGAAACATTTTTAATAAAAGAAGAAAAAATGTTCAGAAGGGGTTGCCCGATTATTTGAGCTGTGGCGGGCATTTTCGGCAGTTTCAATACGAAGACCGTCGTGATAAAGCATCATATCAATAGAAAGAAATAAAGAACTCACTGATTTATAAATTACAACTAAACCATTTGTACTTGCCCTGCATCAATCCAGAGTCAACCTAAGAAATGACGTGAGTTTACTGCCATGGTTGAAGAGAGAGGAGCTCAGAGTTTTTAAAAAAACAGCCTTGGAATTGTCATCAGTTCAAATGTCCGAAGACAATGATCAGGCGGTAATTCCATTTGTAACATCCCTGCCTACATAAATAAGGAACAGACACTTACCTATGACACTAGATCCTCGACAACATTATGTTATGGATGCTGGTATTACTCGGTGAAATGAGACTGGGCAAATTGAGTATCAGCGTGAGTTGGAGAAAACACAGATTCACACAAAAGTTGCTGCGGTGATCAGGGGATTGACAGATAAGTACAAAGCACCGAGCCTCATTGAGACTCTCAGATACTCTAGTTTGAATGATTTTGGTTCATCTCGTCGCGACTTGAGAAGACAACAGAACATTGACAACACTCACAGATTGCAGCACCCAATTACACCACTAGCCTCCATCATACACTTAGATCTTGCAAGCTGAGAAGAACAATCAGCGTGTCATTAGGACAGCAAAATTTGAGAACCGATCAGTGTAACTATGACATATCTGTAGCATCGTGCCCACGCCTTGGTAATGGCAGAGAACACTCGAGGTAAACGAAGTAATATCATCGCGTCGACAGCCAGAACATGCATGCAACAAAATACTCACAATTCACAACCCTGCCAACGCGAGGAAGAGACGCGTAAGTATACGACAGAAGCGAGAACGACTTTACAAAACGACACTGCGAGACTTTTCAGCGCAGAAGTTTAGGGCAGGTGCATGAAAGCCACGTGCAGCGTCTAGACATTGGCGCCCATATATTGTCTCTCGCAAGTCTGCTTCATTTCCCCCTTTCACATTATAGTGACTCATATGTTGAGTCTCAAAAAGTGTCAAGCATACGTACATAGTTAGCTATAATGTAAAATCCGACGATGAAATACATTAAGTGAGCCTTAGTTCCAAAGTCCAGCCTTCTGCCAGTATGAGATCCATCTCCTGGAATCATCAGCACCCAGTTGTCGCGAAGATGCATTCTTCAGTGTCTGGGATGCACCAACAGCATAGGTTGTAGAGAGAACATTGAATCTCATCGCCTCTTTTTGGGGTTGCTTTGCTGCGACACCTTCAAAGAAGGGAAGTAGTCGGAGTGCCCGCATCTTGCGCATTAGCTCGACTTCGTCCTGCACCCGTCCATCTGTCGTACTCTCTGTTGCAAGCTTCGCGATTTCCTTCAACTTGCTCACCCATTCTGAGTATGGAACCAAAGTGACCCGGAGCTCAGATGCGATTGCATCTGCGATAGAGCGCCAGCTAACAGGGTACGGATGCACGAGATGCACGATATCTGACTCGACAGAGGCTTTGCGGAAATCTATGAGAGCCCCAGCTGTCAGCTCTGGGGGTATGAAGCTCACGACCTAGATTGCAAGCACATCGTTAGAAACCGCGCTCCGTCATCAATCGTGGGCACGTACGCCATCGTCATCTGGGAACACACCCAGGGTCGTTGCACTCTGGACCATCGCAGGGAACCATTCAGCCAGGTTCCATGCGCCGTCTAGACCGCCACAGATTTGGCCCACCCGCACAACCACCACCTTCAGCGGTGTCTGCTCTGAAGCGGTACACAAAATTTCTTCGGATACCCACTTTGAGCACGTATAACCCGAGCTCACTGCAAGTTCCGGCGGAATCCGAGCCTCGGGCAGTACGCCAGTCTTTGAGCAATCTGTTCGAAATACTTCAAAAGATGACACATTGGCACGAAGCGATATACCTACTTTCAAAAACGCCAATGCTGCTGGTGTATGTCAGGTGCGGAGGGTGTGGCTTGTGGGATGTCAAGGCGAAATCAATGAGGCGGCGGACACCAAATACACTAGGCTCGAACGAAGAGAGCGCCATATTGAAATTGACAGGCCAGGCTGTCGAAATATTATTATTTAGAAACATGAGGAAGATGGCAGAGCAACCGACCATTGTGTATAATGTGCGTGACCGATCGGTGCATCTTGTGTGGCTTGGTGAGCACATCAAGAGATAAATTGAACACGAGCTCAAGCTGACCTCATTGTAAGTGGCTTCTTGAAGTCCAAAATTGGGATGGGATAGGTCTCCCTCAAGCAGAACCACTTTGCCATTGTCAAGGACGCCTGCATCAAGCCCCCGCTCGAGAAGACCCCGCTCCTGTCTGGCCGACATTGGCGTCCCGTCCGGTGAGGCTCGGTTGAGGGCATAAACTTTCGAAATCTCAGGACTGCTGGCAAGCTGAACTA
Organism: Fibroporia radiculosa; assembly: GCF_000313525.1. Lineage (NCBI taxonomy): Eukaryota > Fungi > Basidiomycota > Agaricomycetes > Polyporales > Fibroporiaceae > Fibroporia > Fibroporia radiculosa. Next base: position 83,704 of record NW_012133443.1, on the reverse strand, counting down.
AGATATGACATCCTAGCCCGCGAGCGGTTCCCGTCACCAATACTACGTCGCCTTCGGTTGAGCCGCTTACACCGTTTAGAGTATGAGCGGGGATAGGGAATTCCTTGGTATACTTTGCGACCATCTCCCGCATGGCATTGGTGCGATACTCAACAGTGCTGGTGGTATCATCCGCGGATCCAGATGCTAATTCAAACACATATGACGCGAGGCTGACAATCGAGGGATGATTATAGACAAGGTTCCCAGAGATCTGGCGCGTGTCAAGCTTCACAGAGTCGCGTAATGCACGTAAAAGGGAATTGCGGATCCAGGTAGCTTGCAAGCTGAGGGTCGTCAGGTTTAGCGCGCTCACAATTACATGATCCAAGTACTCACCTATCACAACCACGATGAAAAATATCGTCGTCGTCTTTAACCTGGTGCACCATCACGGCGCTGATAACCGCTCGGACGAAAGCTATAGTTGATGCCAAGTCCCACGAGGCTGGAGACGGTATATTGGATTGAGTGCTTTCCTCAACTTGATCGTATAAAGTATCTATTTCATCAGCATATTCATTGATGATGGCCGACCTGCGAGGAGTATTTTTAGCTGTCCAAGTGAATGGTTTAGACGGCTTCGCCACTAATAGCATCTATATATAGACGTCACAAAAATCTAGTGAAAAAGGAATTTAATCGAACTTGCCTCCTTAAATATCCTTGAGTGTTGAGGTGCGTATTCATTCACTTGCTCTACTGTCGGCCTGCGTCAAATTGCAATTATTATAGATTTGAATAAATATACAGCCACAGAATGCATACCAAATCATGTTCCTGAACTCTGCGAGCTTGATTTCGTCCGCAGGATCAAATTTGAATTCCGGTCGAGGCTCGATAATCACACCAGTTTGGAATCGACCACGCCCAAAGATAACAGCCGCCAAAATGTGAGGGTCCCGATGAAGCATAGATTCTATGACAATTGTGAGTCTGCAACTATTAGTCGCACAAGCACGAGACATAACCAACCCAAGGGTCCTGGATTCGTCTAATGTCACGGATTGACAAATAATTTAAAAAAACGGCCAACTGATCCGCAGTCTTAAATTGCTGACCTTCTCTCCTGTGCTATGCATGATCTGATCGTCGGAGCGACCGAAAACTTTCCAGTAGCCGGGTTTCGTCGGGTGAGGCATTAAAAGATCCGATGTAGCGTAAGCATCGACGCCGTCGACCTTAGTATTTATGATGCCGGGCAGACAGAAAGGACTTTTCTACGTCACATGTAAATACCAAATCAGATGATTCCAGAAGCCGAGAAACATACCACTATAACGAGTTCATATGTGTTCTCGTCATATGGGACGAAATGCGGCGCGTGAGTCTTACTCAGTGAGAAGTACTCCCAGTCATATCCGGTTTCCTCTATGACGGAATTGAGAACGTAAAGGCACAAGAAACGCGCGAATGCTGATCAAATACTCACTGGGAAGGAACGTAGCCATTATCCCACATTCAGTACTTCGAAATATATTAGTAGTATATCAAAACGAGGGAAATAAAATACTTACGAGCCATACAAGTTGAAGATGGTGACACCCTGTGAGGTGATGTAATCTCCCACTTCTTTATTCATGGGACCGCCTCCGAAAAGCTGAAATAACAGGTCTAGATTGAATGCCACTTGGATATAGAAGAACTTACTAAACCAGTTCGAGTGGCAAGCCAGCTCACATATTCAGGCCTGCGAGACCATATCTATATCCATACTTCAGCATGACACGACTCTTGGGAAAACAGCAAGCAACCCATGCCTCAGCAAAAGAAGGGGTGCAGAATATGATGTTGCTATTGGTCGCCTTTGCACTTTCGAACGATGATTCAGGCGTTGGGACAGTAGGAGGCATCCTGGGCTCGTATGCGCTTATGACAAGCCCAAAGTACGCCTATTTACAATTATGCACTGCTCAGTCGTATCAAAGTGATAAGCAGTGAGCTACGTACCGACCAGATCGCCTGTATGAAACCCATTCCGTGGAAGGCGGGTACAGAGTGTACCGTCACAATTTGGCCAGTCAAGTCGCGATCTCCAAAGAAGGGGGACAAGCCAATTTGCATAGCCCGAACACTGTTGAATGCAATAGGCTTTGGGAAAGCCGTAGATCCTGGAGATCCAAATTCAAAATCGATGGAGACTAATCAGGATAGACATAGTTTACCTGACGAGTGCAAGTAATATTGCAGGCCATCAATGCCGCCCCAGTCATACAACTCTTCCATATCTGCTCCAGAGTTCTCAGATTCCGAAATATACAAGTCTTGAAAAATAGGTAGCGGAGACGATTCTGGGATCGGAGTGGACGGATACTTGGACCGCAAGATGTCAAAGGTAGCGTTGGCCAAATCTGTCATAGCCTGTTCTTGTCCAACAAGAAAATGGCTGATCCCCACGGCTTGGATAAGGTGCGCAATGGCTGAGGGTGAATTCCTGGGGGAGATGGGGAATACCACGTAGTTCGCGCGCATGATGCCCATTGCCACAGTGATGTACGGGATATAGTCTGTGCGAGAGAATATTACCAATACTGAGATCGGGATAATATAAAGACATACCTGATGGAGACAGTATGGCCACTATGGGACGCTTTTGCGAATCCTTTGACCTTTGGATGCGCTTGCGGATTATTCCAGCTGCAACTTTCATTGCTCTCCCGGCGTCGGACCAGTAAAGTGTCTCAACGCCACCCCCATTCTTTGCGTAGATATACAAGGGATAGTTCGGGTTGTGTTTCGCATTCCACTCGTATATCTCGGGCAAAGCAAGGGTACCGTCCAGGGGTGGCAGGCGGAAGGTGCCGTTTAGAGCCTGTGTGAGGGGCAAGGGCGGTAAGAATGCGGTCATGGTGATTAAGGAGCTCAAACAATACGACGAGTGCAACTCACCGCTTTATACCATCTACTGAGCTACACTCCCGGGCCATGAGGAGTAACAGAGAACCCGTGGTCCATAAGCGGCACGATGAAATTGTGAACAGCGCTAGCAACACCGAATGGACCTTGATTATTAAGAACCTAGACTCCTATGTCTCGTTACATCTCGTTTGTGATTTACGTAATCTTTCGTACGCTAGAGAAAAGTTCGGATCATAACCTGAAGCACGCAAAGTCGATAAGAAGAAAGCGGTGGCTGCTCCTGCGCGAGTTTACTCTATCGCGTCGGGAGAACGACGAACGCATCGTCAACGCGTTGGCGCACGCGTTACCGCCGTTTTGGAGCTCTCTTTAAGAGAACAGTACCGGCTGATCCACTGATGACATACCAATGTCGGCCTCGAGAGTTGTGCGCGACGTTGGATATCGAATATTGAATATTGAGTATGATGATATGAATCAGAGAAGAGACGCGTGCCATGTTGAAGGCCACTAGATCGGTGAAGCCAAAACAGGCAAGTGAGCAGGATAGTATGACTCTCCTTGTATGTAATCGACACTCATTCCATCGACGCATTCTGGAAGAAAAACAATACCTACAATATTGAACGTATACAGTAGTCGTGCCAGCATTACTTGCAATTAGTTGGGATGTCGTATATTTCAAGGTGAACGTTGAATGGCCCACCACCTAAGCCGGTCGCGCAGTATCTATATCCATTGATCATCCTTCGGCAGGATTGAATCAGGTAGATCATGATCCCTGAGTCTCCAAACTGTTTCATAGGACACTTGAGACATCGTTTTCATCCTCAATCCCCGATCCCCGATGTGAACTCGCAGGCAGCCTGCAGGACGCGCTCATTGTTAACGACTTACTAGCCAATCGGAAGTGATCAGTGCAACCTTTATGCTTCCTGTGCTAAGTCTTAGCATCGAGAACTGGTGTGCCAATAGTCTGATACCGATATTCCCGCAATTCGGCACAACACCCGCACAGATCGGCAATGACCCATTGCAGTAAGTAAGAGATGACTTGGCATTCATATTTTCTTCATATCCCGACATGGATCGCATTGGTGTCCAGAGCCCGGAAGGGAATTATAATTCCGTAGGCCCATCAAGGTGGCTACTTTTGCGCTTACTATGGCCCATCATACAATTTGAATCTACACAATGCGATAACGGCAGTGGTGGATTCCATATAGCTGCAAGTCTTCTTTGTCAAAAGGCATTCGGTGATTTGATGGTCTGCTGGAGATTCAGGAAAATACCACATATTTGCAATAAAGCCTCACCTCGACAGCCCTTCCATTTACTCGGAGAGATGACACCAGATCCCTAGGATTATCCACGGCCGTAATGGTCGACAAAAGTAAGCACCACGTATACGTACATGATCGATCATTCGGGCCAATCTCAGACTCGGAGAGTGCGCTCGCCACACCACTTACTGCAGCAGACTCTGGATTAGATCTGTGTTCAGACTGCAAGCGGCGGGCGGAACTAGATGGCAAGCCGACGGGAACGGACGCAGCGCACGAAGCTAGCATCGGACATCCGAGATAGCAACGCATGTTTCGACGGTTGACTGTCTGGCCCATAAGGCGTGGGTTATAGACGTTTTGAATTGCATCGCTAATTGAATGGTTCCTGGTCTCGATTTTCAGGAAGCTCACATCGGCCACATAGACATGAGGATTAGCGCGAGCACGAGATAGATGGGAGGTAAATAGATGGTGCACTTACCGCTAGACCGCTAGTTGATGTGGGCGGGCTGCCGTTAGGAATGGAATCAGCCAGTAAAGAAGCGTATCCGATGACGCCAGGAACTGGAAGTGGGTGCGAGAGAATAGAATAGGACGTACAGTGATATCGCAAGGGGGCACTTGTCAGGAGTCCGATGGTGCTGAATACGAAGTAAAGCAATGATTGAAACCAGCTAGCAACCGCGTCAATGCGGATTCATGTAGAATCAGATGTGGCGCTGCGCGAACTTGCCAGCCTCAGACCATTACCAGATAGATAAAACATGCATCGGCGGAATAACTATCAAGCATAATAACATCGCAAGAGTCGAAGCGTCACGAAAATTTGTACGACATGGAGCCAACGTTAACATTACACAACAGAGCACAGCACGACAACAATACTAGATACGAACAAGCGGCACAATCAACAAAACAAACGCAAGCAGGTAGATAGCAAAAGGGACGAAAATGACATGAGCATCATCACAAAGAGAAGGGCTTCATCGGAAACACAAAATCATCTCAGACAGTATGGAAAAGTAAAATATTCGGCAAATCTGAATCTGAACAATACAGAGAACAGCAGATGGGATAGATAGTCCTTGAGACAGTTTTTAAGATTCATCACACGAAAGCAAGAAAGCTACGACAAAGAGGATGTGGGCGACAGCGAGAACGGATACGAGCAGACGGAAGCATCCATAGATGCATGCGGTTTTGTTAAAAGGGCTCAAAAGAGACAGGAAAGCGTGAGCGTGTTGGACAGGCACCCATGCACAAAGCATCTGGACGAGCGTAAGACAAACGTTACGGAATGGTGGAACCCATTAGAACTCGAGGCGCGGGTCTTGCTCATCCTCTGGACGACGAGCTAGATGAATCACTGCTGCGCCTGCTTCCCTGCGATGGCCCGCCATCGCGGGGAGGCATAGAAGGGATGTACTGCTGCTGGGACACTCCATGCATATTACTAACAGGCTGAGTGACATTCCAGCCAGTGGGATCCCTCATATCGCCCGCATGGGAAGCCAGTGAAGGCATAGACATATTGCGGAGATCCATTCCAGGGGTAGCGGCAGCAGACATCGAGCGCATAGAGGGCATAGACGACGTAAAAGGGCCCAACGAAGCGACAGCTGGCGGCATGAAGCCTCCAGTAGAACTCATGGGAGATTCGGGAGGGATGATCGGGCCCCAGATAGATGTAGGCGTCCTGTTGCTGGGCGCAATGGGCGCGCCGCTGTGGGCTGCTGGAGACCCAGAAACGAATGAGGACTGTCCGAACGCAGGCTGTCCGAAAGAGCCCTGCCCGAAAGCGGTGGCCTGCCTGGGAACAAAAGGAGGATGTGTTGCCATCTGGAGAGACGCCATGGAGTTGGACATTGCGCTGCGGCGGGGTAAAACCGGGTCGGGTATAGCGTACGGCGAGTGGGCCTCGTTGCGCACAGCAAAGTTGTTGACGTGGACACGTCCCTCTCCGACAACATGACCCTGGTTTCTTAGCTCTGGATCGATGTTGGTGTCATCAAGACGCGAGGTTGAAACCTGGCTGGTGCTTGATTCCCTGGTCTGCGAATAGGGGGTATTCGACTGCTCCTCGTCGCTAGAACTTTCATCCTGGCGCCCTTGACGAGAAGCAGAAGGGCCAGACGAGCCAGCGGAAGAAGCAGCGGCAGCTTCCTGAGCGCGCCGGGCTAATTCAGCTTTAGTAGGCCTCTTGTTACGCTTGCGTGCCCGCTTATTCCCTTCCCCTTGAGAGTAGTCGACGACCCAGTAACTGCCCTTTCCGGGCTCCGTGATCGGCTTGGAGACCCTGCGGAAGCACTTGTTCAGGGAGAGATTGTGGCGGATAGAATTCTGTATATACGCCAGCCATCAGCCACTTCCAAGCACAGGCGCCCACGCCACTCACCTGCCAAGCTTTATCGTGCGTATTATCTCTGAACCACTGGAATCGCGCCTCCAAAGCGGCGTAAATCTCTTGTAGCGTAAGGCGCTTCTTGGGACTTCCATGGATAGCCAGTTTGATCAAAGTTGGGTACGGATAATTCGGTTTTTCCCCAGATGGTGGGTCCGCGAGGGCATATAAACTGACTTCATCTTCCGGACCCAATCCAAGAAGTTGGCGCAAGTTGGGTGTCGGATCAGGCAAGTCAGGAGGAAGCTGCTGTGCCTGAGCGGGTGAGTGGCTCATAGGGGGCGCAGGGACAGCCTGAGTAGAGGGATAGACATAGCTGCCCCGGCCGTCCAGAGGGTTGGAACCACGACGCTGATAGTCAATCTGGGGCGTCGCTGCCTGAATCGGAAGGGGGGCAGGCATCTGACGCTGATACACCGGCGCCTCCGGGGTATTGGACGAGTCGAGGGTCATGGACATTACTTGAGGCCCCATGGGATAAGTCTGAGTCCGAGAACGGTAATAAGACTGTCCTGTCCCTTCAGAGGGTACCTCGCCATAGCGAACATGTTCCATGCCGATCCTGCGCGCATTGGCATCATATGCCGGATATCGTTCCGGGTTGAACAACGGAGGTTGCTCGATGGGCTCTGGGACATTGAAGGTGTCCTCCGCGGGCATCTGGGGACTGACATATTGACTTCTGAGGTCGCTCACGCCACTTGACGCGCTCCTCTGGCTATAGCTACCCGGGTGGCCACTCCGGTCGCTCCCACTACGGATGGACTCTGCAGGGCTACTACCGCCACTGCTGCTCCTGCGATGTGACTACGCGCCAATCAGATCTCTACACACATGATCAGATAAGAAAAGAAAAACTGTCGCACCTGCTGGGGAGGTGACTGAGTCGAGGAAGGCGGCTGTTGCCCTTGATAATCGTACGGTTGGAAATGGCTATGGGCCCCCGAGTGAGCCGGATACTGGCTGCGATGAGGGGGAGATGGCTCTGGGGGGACGTAGGGTGAGTCGTCGGCAATGACTGTGGCGACAGCATTTATGGTGCGACGAGGGGGGCTGTAGGAGCTGAATTGAGCCCCATTATGCGTCCGTTGGGCGTCGAACACCGGCTGAGGACGAGGGCGAGCGGTGTGGTCGGCAACGCTCCCGTTGCTGGACACGCCAGAGTCCGAGCCCGAGCTGTGTCGCCGGTTTTGGAAGCCTGGTGGGTTGCCAGAGGCCTGCAACGTAGAGATGGGGGCGGAGGAGAACGCAAGAAAGCGCTCTGGCGAAGCATCGGCGTCCATCTACGGCAACCGGACCCACAGCGGAAAATAGAATAATTTTATTCAACGTGAGATTTTTGAGCTGGGATAAACGCTCGGACGAGTTTGCCGTTCAAAGCGAAGAAAAAAGGGGGTGTTAGGGTGGGATGTCTTAGTTAATCGTGGGCGTACGTGGGTCCTCTGCTCAGCAAAGGGGAAAGGGCAGCGTTCACGGGCATGGTCTTGGGCAGAGCCGTGTCGCGTCGCCCTCTGCTCGCATCTGCCACACGCCAGGGACGGGCAATTTAGGCTCCAATTGCTGCTCGTCGTCTCCCAAACAATGCATGCCCGAAACGACGGCCACAGGCACGGCACGACCCTGATCAGCCTTTCGGCCGTTCGCGCTTGTCCTGGCTTTGACCCCGACTTTGACGGTCGCCCACACTCGCACACTGAGGGAGGTAAATCAGGTCGAGTCCTGCAAAATGCAGTCGGTGTCAGGGCGATCAGAGCGAGTCGACTGGCCATAATCACGAAAAGGCAAGTTGCAGACGCACTCTGTGCACCCGCTCACCAGACCAGCTCCCATGCAGATGAGCGATTTGATCCCTGCCAGATTGTCTGCGAGCAAGACAATGCAAGCCAAAGCGCCGAATCTCCCAAGCGCGGCTGTCCCAGATGACTAGCCATGGCAGCGGCGCATCTGTTTCAATTTCACGGCCCGGCACTCTTTCGTGAATGCTAATGCAACAGAAAATGCAGCGTTGAATGCCCATTGTCGAACAAAGACAGACGAGAGCGAACTTACTCCTTCAGCACGTGGAGAGCTGTGGGCTCCTGGAGGCGCTCCCCGGAATCCTCGCGCCGTCCGATCGCTGCTTTGTTTCCGCGACGGCTGCCTTTCTCCATCCTCTCGACTCCCCTTTCATGACGATCACACTCCATCGTCGTGGCAAATGCGACATGAATTCTCCTGGCCATCGTAGACTCGACACTGACCCTGTCTGAATTCTCCCCCATTTTGCTCTTGCTTGGGAACAAACTATGCCCCTCTAGTTGCGACTGCCGGCAAGAACAACGCGAGGGTGGAAGGTGGGACATCATTCCAGCGATTCAGGCCAAAGATTCGAAGGACACCGGGGGTTTACAGCAGGACAAAGTAACGTCTCACCCCGTGTTAGGCGCGCATGGGCACTGGCGGCCATCTTGAAGACCTCGTCAGCCGCCGCGATTCCCTACGTCGGGCTCCCGCACGTCAATGGGGCCTTATTTAGAACTACACGGCTCGTTCAAAGCATATAAGTTCTGGAGAAGCAGTTGACCGTAATTAGGTACGAGTTCTAGTCATATTTTTGTCACCCTGAATTCCAATATTCATCTGCTCCCTCGGGATCTAGTAGCTTGGGATCCGGTTATGGGGCTTGACTACGAGGGGGAAATATATTTCTCATCGTTGCTGTCTTGCTGGCATCATTGGCTATTCAGTCGTCATTTCCCATTCATGTTGGACCCTCCAGCCCATTCGTGGCTCGGATCTCAGAGTGCTACGTCAGCCACCGTACTGTTGCAAGGCTGCATATCATCCAACCCCATGTCGATGTTTTTCAAAGCCTGACGGACCTTGAGCAGGAACAATGGTTCTTTGATTGCGAGTCCCCTCCCCTAAAGCTTTAGCCGGCCGTTCCCTTGTTACTGTGAGTATGTCTTTCCTTGAGCCTCCTGAACTTTGATTAGGTACCAGCTATCTTCCGATACCGAGATAGAAATATGTTATATTGTAACTCATGTGTAATTTTACGGAGCTCTCCACAATTTCCCCCTAGTCAGGGGTGTGTGCGCACATCCCGTAGCCGTGAGAGCAGGTATGTTCTCCGAGCGCAAACATTTCACGGCAGAAGCATACGGTGTGCGAGGGTGCACAACCGTGATGATATCAAGTGGCGTTATCTCTGACTGCACCCGCCTCGCTCGGTGCGAGTGCAGTAATCTACTCGGTTTTATCTAGCCGTTGAGAAGGGAGACCACTTATAGAGGATATATTATGGTGTAGAAAGTACAGTCGTGAAACCGCTCTTCCTCCCACTCGCAAAAGGATTCACCGTGCCTGAGATGCGTTGCCAGCATCGAAGGCGCCTATAGCAAATGCTACTGCGCAAAGAAGACGTCCTTCATGCTTCCCTGCGTCCACAGGCAGGGACCATACGGCATCCATGCGTATCGCGACTATCTCGTCCAACATCTTCTCACATTCAACGCACCCCATTAACAAACAAAGGAATAGCAGAGCACCGCGATCCAACATTCCTCGGCATCCGGCAGAAGGACAGTAGCTTGAGAGATATCACAGAGCATTGCCAATTGCACAGGGCCTAACCGACGCCACAAGTGTCGTCATCGCCGTCTTGCGCTCAGTCTGTTTGTGGGGGACTCAGAGCCGCACCTGGCATCGCAACCTCCTTCCGCTGCATTCGTGCCTCCTGCTGCGTCCGCAGCCGTTCCCGCTTGCGCCTCGCACGCCCGCGTGACCCAATCTTCGGCTCTGGACACAGCCAGATCCAGTGCATCTCGCCGCAGCGCTTGCAGGGCGTCCTCGGCAGTATGTTGCGCATGTCGGGGCACTTCATGGTCGAGTGCATTCTGCTATGGCACACCGCGCACTGCTTGTCGGCCCTCTGCTTCCTGCACGTCCGGCGGAACTCTAGTTCTTCGGCCGTCTGTGGAGACACCGGACGTTGGTGCTTCAGTCGGCCCTGTACAACGCCTCGGTCAAACAGTGGCTGGATCAGGCGCTCGACACGGTATGCAAGGCGGACGTCGCGCAAGGTGATGCCCGGCTTGATCTGCGGCGGGAATTTGTCTTGAAGCTCGAGTGACGGCACGGCAGAATGGGTATGTGTGCGGAATTGAATATCGTTGTTGGCGATGGCGAGCCGGCCATGATGCTGTCAAGTGTTAGACGATTGATAGAATGAATAGAGACAGACTTGCTTTTTCGGCTTTCTGCACCTTCTTGATGTTATGAACAAAGTCGATGGCCTCGAGACTATCATTGAACAAGATCTTCTTCACGAGCTCTGGGGCAACTGAGCCGGAGGGTAACTCTTTGGCGCGCAGCCAATCTGAGCTGCCAACAAACCAGCCCCGGGCATAAAGCGGCACGAGATAGGTTTGGATCTCGTCGTCACGGAGGTATGGGCAGGGATAGCTGGGTGCCTCTGGCAGCTGCGGAAGACTGGCCCATTCGTACACGACCGCTTCGCCAGCTGCGCCCTTCGAGGTGTAAGCAGTGCTCTGCGATGGTGTTCCCTGCACGGGCCCTGGTGAGATAGTATCGTCAGTTTCCGGAAGGAACATCCCGAGCTCACCTGTAGCGGGAGAAGAGAATTCCGTACCCTCCGAATCCTCGGGCGCATCAGCAAGAGACTCGGACTGAGCATTTTCTCGCACTACGGGCTCTTGGTCGTAGGTTCCCGTTGGATTCCGGTCAGCTTGAGGGGGCCTGGGATCCCGTTGGATTCCGTGCAAGTCATATGCGAACCGCAGGAAACTGACGCCGGATTTGGCGGGTGTGCTGGCAGCAGACGGCGATTTCTCCGTGGAAGGAAGCTCAGGTGTCCGAGTATCTTGTTGGGACGCACACCGACGGACGTAACTACGTGCGAAGGCCGTCCAGGGTCGGTGCGTATGGAGTCGTGTCGCGAGGCCAAGCTGAGGCGTTATTGCCGTGATAATGCGAGCATTCATCGAGGTGTGCCCGGAGGGCACAAAGAATTGAGAATGAGAAAGAATGAAAGTCGCTGGATGTCGTCGGAGAGGCAAGCAAGCACCGAACGGCGAGAGGCAAGCGAACGGCGCGGTGCACGTGCCCCTTTTCCAAGACGCGTTACCGACGTACCGTTACGCGAAGTTGCTTCCGCTGCTTTCGCTTTGTTCGCACTGACATGTTTTATCTGAGTGAGTATCTTCAGTCAAAGAAAAAACATGTTGTCATAAATTGCATTCCCTGTCACAGCTTAAACCAACCAAAACAACCGCTGAAAATCCACATCTCGCTGAGCAACTTCAACGAAGATATTGCTGCCAATTAGTTGATTTCACAGCGCGGCCTGTGTATCCAAGCTTTTGAAATCGTCCTTATTTTCTCGTCCAGCAACACTTGATATGGCGGGTTCCCGTTACGAATATGTTAAAACATTCGAACTTCCGGATCCGATTCTGCCAGGTACTTTTATGCTTTTGCGCATAGATGGGCATGCATTTCATAGGTCCGCCATCTCTTAAATCATTTCGCGAAGTCATAATCAGTTAGGATGCCAGATTGTCGGCAGATCATGATTTTGCTAAACCTAATGATGAACGTGCCCTACAACTCATGGATAACGCCGCTCAAGCTGTAATGCACGAATACAAAGACATTTGCCTGGCATTTGGGGAATCGGACGAGTTCAGGTCAGCATGTGTCATATTTCACCGATCGCTATAGCACTGACTGACCCAGTTTTCTCTTCCGCAAGTCAACTGCGCTGTACAATCGTCGCCAAGCAAAGATTCTCACTACGATCACCTCGCTATTCACATCATCCTACGTCCTGCACTGGCCACAGTTTTTCCCAGACACACCGCTAAAATATCCTCCATCTTTCGATGGGCGACTTGTTGTGTATCCGTCCGCAAAAGAAGTCCGAGATTATTTTGCATGGCGACAAGCAGATAGTAAGCAGGTTAAGTGCTGGACGTGACCGGTCCACCTAACACTCGATCAAAAGCACACATCAATAATCTATACAATACTATTTTCTGGGCTCTGGTTCAACAAGGCGGCGAGACTACGGCACAAGCTCATGCAACACTCCGGGTATGTCCTCCGTTTCTCATGCAAAATCTGGGCTTTTGAGACCACAGGCAGGGAACTGTATCCGGCACAAAGCATGAGATGCTCCACTCCCGCTTTGGCATGAACTATAACAGTATTCCAACGCGATATAGGAAAGGCAGCGTCCTCATACGAGAGCGGGTATGTGTCCCTCCTATCCTACAAGCGATCCAAATTTATCGCTGCTTGATATGGGTTGGTGTTCAGATCTCTGCCGAGAGCTCCATCTCTCAACCTTCAGAAGCCGAGGGTGATGCCGCTGCGCCGTCTTCGGGCGAGCAAACTGCGAGAACACTAGGCCAGAGAGCGGAGAAGAAGTCCGAAGCACGAAAGCGCCTGAGCGTGCTGCATTGCGATATCATTGGAGATGAATTCTGGCAGCAAAGACCCCATTTACTCGAGTAGATGAACCTGTGACTTGTTGGATGGTCGTGGAAAGGGAGGACAAAAGATGTAGCTATGTTATTTGCTATGTTATCCAACGGCCGCATGACAGACGATTGGAGCTCGTTCGACTTGCGTTCCTCCTGATGTATTTTCGATGATTGACCTCCCCTTACTGTCAAAAGGATATTATCTATGGGCCTCAGATGAAGTTATCGACTTGAGGGGAATCTCGAACGAATGAGCCTGACTGCGCGTGCTTTTCCAAAAGAGGTATCAGAGTGACTCGACGCCTCACGCCTCGCGCCCGTCACTCTTCACATCATTCTTGTCGAGCCGGCGCCGTCCGACACGCTTGAGCCTTGACTCTTACCACCACTATCTGCAAGCACAAGCACGACACAGACCACAACGAGCAACCATGAGCGATACAACTACAGTCACATCCTCGGCGTATCCTGCATTTGTCCGCCGCAGGATCGGGCGAGCGCCGTCGCCCCCTACTTGGGCCTGTTACGAGCAGATCCCGTACGATGATGACTACAGTGACAGTGGTTCCGAAGACAACTCTTGCTCTGAAGACGACGAGGACTATGGGCGGGTTCTCCATCGCAGCAGCGATCTCTCTGACGCCGACCATCCCGCTGCACATGAGAACGAGAGGGGTGCCCCGCCGGATACCGGCGACGCGGAGATCGGTGAAGGCGACGACGAGGCCGCCGCACAGAAGATCGCGGACCACAGGAAGGATGTCAAGGGAAAGCAGCGTGCCATTGAATCTGAGCATGAGAGCCCAAGGAGACAGCACCGGAGGAAACGTCGCCAGCCTGTCTTCGCACTCCGCCCTATCCTGACCATCCAACGGAGCCAGGGGTTCGTCTGGAATCAGGTGAGCCCGGCGTCCAGCTCCGTTCTCTGCACATCGTGTGCTAACATGACATGTGTAGGATCTCTTTGTGCCGCCGTACATCAAGGACCGATGTTCGTTTGTCATCTTGGTCTCCTGTTGCGCTTGCTAATCAAACTCCCTCGTCACGCATGTGAACTAATTGTGCGGCGTATAGATGTTGCCTCGACCTCTCCACCGAATGCATGCGGTTTCGTGTCCTCTTCGGTATCATCCACAAATTCCTCGATGGATTATGAGGTAGAAGTAGTGGAAATCCGGGTTCGAGAGGGGGAGCTTAGTGACATTATTCCCTAACTACTGTCCAGTGCCCTTTGCCAATTGCTATCACATTGTTTCTCATACTGTTCATGTTCAGTTCCCTACTGTATCTTACCCAGCACATATACCTACCACTTTGTATCCTGACTGCCATGCACGTTCATACCTACTGCTTACTCTACTATTTGCGGACACTTGTGATTAAAGTTTCGGCCTGGAAGCCGTCAAACTGTTGCCAATAGTGCATCTTCCACTTCTCGCATACGGGCTGCCTCTTTTTCCCGCTCCCGCTCCTTCTCCTTTACAGCCTCCGCTTCCCTCGTGACCTTATAAGATGGTGTCACATATGGCGCATAATCGAGATGTCTTTTCACATAAAAGCACATATACGCTGATGATTGGGACCCGAGACAGTCATGGAGGCTGGAGTGTGTCACCCTACACGATGCGTCATCAGTGGTGCACAAATGATGAGAAAAATCATGTTTGGTTCTCACTTGTCGTCGTCGAATCTGTACCACTGCTACAGGTGAGAGAATATGAATAACTCGTGGGACAAATCGGACCTACCTCATCCTGAGAACGCGTAAAGCACGTGTAGTGACCATTGTTGATCTGGCCTTCGTGGCATACCACGGAGAAGAGATCATATTCGTACATGGACCGAGGCCCAGGGAGGCTTCGCGAACAGCACGATGCGAACTTAGCAAGCTTTGTTTTGTGAAGACAAACAAGAAATTCACTCACGCGGACGACACGGGATTCGATGTTCCGCCACCTTTGCCTTCCTGATCTCTGGGGTCCAATGCTAGCGTGGTGTATGGTGCCATGTTTATGGTGGAGGGAAAGCGAACAGGAGCCTCGATTTTTTGGGCTGCGGACTTGTCGCCAACCTTGTGCTCGAACCGCTGATTTACATTGAATTAGAGATTTCAGATTCTGAAGCTCGAAAATTCTCACCTTGAATTGGAAGCTGAGCACCGGCGGAAGCTTTCGGATGCTCAATCGTTTGTTCGCTTCCTGGGGTAAAGAATTAGCACAGCAGCACAGCAAAACAAGAGATTGGCTACAATTAGCACGCACATGGGAAGACTTCCCACATTTAGAGCAACTATACTCATTCGGTCCCAACTTCTCTGGCTGAGTAAATCTGTCATGACGTTCAGAAGGCCAGTCAGAAGAGCATTCGATGATCGTGAAGACATGCCATACTTTCGGAGACATGAGGCTAGCGTTAACTCCTGACCAGAACGTCCGCTGCCCTTATCTTGAAGTTCAAGGCTGATATCCAGCATTGGGTCGGCTGCCGTGGTGACATTACCGCACCTCTCACATCTGACGTCGCTTTGAAGGAGGCCAGCAAATGTCGAATGGACAATGCAAATACACTGGAATTTGGTCGAACCTCTTGACGTGGTGTGAATGTGATTCAGGGCGGAGATGAAAAATTCATGTGCATCTTGCTGTGTGTACCCAGAAAGTTCCGATGAAGCACGCCATGTTGTTGCAAGGAAGCTTGTCGGCCCGTACGCTGTCGTGCTATCCGAAAAGATCTCGTAATCATTCAACATGCAGCACAAACCAAGGATATCAGGATGGTATATTTACCTCCACAAAGAGCTTATCCATTTCGCAACACGTACAGTCCTTGTTCTTACACAGCTGAGAATTGTGTTTGTCGCTGAGAAAATAGTCTCTCAGGAGCGGGTTCACGATAAAAGATTGAAGAATGGCATTCAGAAAACATGTTTGACCAAGATTCAAAAGACCCCTTCGACCTTTAATTCGGGACAATTTCGTGAGTCAGCATAAAGAGCCTATGATGATCGGTGAAAAAAAAAAACTCAGCAGACCTTGACATGGGAGTGCGTCGGAATCTTCAAGGAGAGCCGCCTCCTTGTTGTTGGGGACCCAGGGCCTGTAGGATTCGCGGGTCTTTTTCGCCGCTGAAGGTCATGTGAGGCCTGTCCGAACACCGGTCGCTGGAGGATGGAAACACTTACCTTGGAAAGCAGTCATCTTCTCCTCCGCCGCAATAGCAGCGACAGAATGCAACCGATTTACGGCACGATCGTACACGAAGTCATTGCACTCGTTGCAGAAGATAGTTCCTGTCTTGACATCCGCACCTGCTCTCAAAGAGGAGTTAGTCCGATGATCGACGACTATGCAGGGCCACATGTGCGTGGCACATGGAGATAGTACACGCGGACTCTGAGGGGCTCTGAACACTGGGAAGGATCAATAATACGAACAAAAATTGTGAGCAGACTCCTCTAGATGTCTTTTGACGTGTCCTCCCCGCCAACATCCCGAGTAGGAACAATTCAAACACACGAAGGGACGTGAGAGGGCTATCTCACAGGTCCCGCAGACTGGAACAGCGATCTGGAACCCAGTCAGTATCGATTGATTATCCGGAGAACTGGAGGAATGACTAGATCACCTTGCGTCGCTTAGCGGGCTTCATGGTGAGTTGCGAGCGCTGCACAGTCCATATAGCCATTCCTCTCAACTTGTGTGCCAGGACCTCGCTTTCCAGGAAATGAGGTGTGAGGTGGAGGCAAGTACCTCGGTTATCATCTGCTGTAGGCTCATGCATAGTCACTTCTCAGGATGAAAGGGCAGTGTTGATATAAAAGGGTTTTCAGATAGTTCGCCGTCTGGAACTTGGGGGCTCATCTGGTAAGGAGTCGCCCGAGAGTCGCCTAGCCCGGGGCAAGATCTCATCGACGCGAAACGCGTAGATCACGTGTTGTTCGAGGTTGACCTCGTCTCGAATAAGAAAGTCCTGTTTTCAGTGTCGACAAATCTTCACGCTGTCCTTTGCTTACTCACCTGTAGCTAGTGGACATGCTGATAGATTTTTTCTGGGCATGGGTTCACCGCAGTAGTCCCAAAAATGATCAAAGCATCCGAGCTCCACCGTCAGCAGTGCCTGCCGGAGGTGACGAGACATGTATTTTCTGTCGAGTAACCTCACACGACGGCTTTCGTGTAGTATGGGAGGTAAGGTTCTATTTCCCCGTGCGGGCTTTGCTGAATTTCCCAGAATGAAATATATATTGCATTTCGCGACCGTAATCCGTCGGCTGCGCAACACATATTGGTGATTCCACGGCGTCACGTCGGTACGATAGGCCATAATTATACTCACCTTTAATGTGCGGCATGCTAATCGTCGATTATGACTACAGGTAGTGTGAAAACGCTGAAAACAGCTGACGCTGCAATGAGTATTTAGCAAGAATTTCAGTAGATGAAACTCATCTCACCCGGGTCAGTTAGGGAGATGGGCGAAATAGGCAAGCAGATTCTAGACAATTTAGGTGTCCCTACTACACATCGCCGGTAGGTGCTGAACAAATCTACACAGCTTGATGGATTAGTTTCACTTTGCTGAAACCGCCCATACAGCCTTGGCTTCCATATTCCACCCTTTAATTCAGTAGAACATCTACACATGCATGTGCAGGGAATGCCATATCATTCTCCCTTTCGTGCCTTCAAGTATCGTGTTGCACCAGGTGTCAATGGTCATGTGAAGGGATTCAGCTGGTTTCTGACCGCTGATCAATCTATCCGCATTCTTGAAGATGGAGCTTGCATTAGCGTGTTTTCAAGTTAAGGGATGTTTTACTGATAATTTCTCTGTGATTATCAACTGAAAATACATTCCTCTAGATGTACCATCTTACACAAGTATACATAAGTTCCCTGTAAGCTATATAACGACACCTTTACCTTATATAATAGACGGCTCGTGTTTCCGACTCTCCATTATAGTATTTAAATCGGTGATTCCCATTTTCAATAGTGGGATTGGATAGCAGTTGTACAGCGAATTTGTCTATTGCTGGCAGTGACAGACCAAACATGTGATTTGACCATCTTATTGGGTTGATATCAACTCATTGCATACAGGAACGATATTTTCACGATATCATTTGAGCCGTTCGGGCCGTCGCTGCTTGTGTCCCAGTGCTTACCTGATTTTAGCTGATTTACGACATTGTCTGGAGAAAAAAGTAGAAATTGCCGGTGTCAAGGGGTAGGAATACATTGCTTCTATGCCCAGCTATGAATAGCTTGCGCTAACTTCACGAAATATCCTGTTATTAGATACAGATAGCAGAGATCTCCACGAACGATGAACCTTCGACATCCGTTAGGATTCTCCGCTTAGGCATTCTCGGCTCTGCAGGCCACGACTTCTGCAAATTTAACGACATCCGACGATTCAGCAGGACAAGGCACAAGTGTACGAGAATTGCAGGCGACGAGTGAACAGCTTACAATCCATGTGTACCTCAAAATCGTTTTGTGCTTCAATATTTGATCAATCATATCTTTTCACCGCAGATGATGCGGTGGCGCATTGGGCTCTGGTTCCTCCGTACGTGTCATCTGTACAACTTGAAGTGTGCTCGGGCCGCTGCAAGCATCTCCGAGCTGCAGCTTCGAAGAAGGGTTAGTCGCATCGTGAGTCGGTATCTATTCTACGTTTTTTATCTTCAGGGGTTTGAGAACTAGACTCCAAGGATATCATATTTCTTGCAATAGAAGAACGTGCTGGAATTATTTTCTTTGAAGCTATCTAGATAGCGTGAGGCTCGGTCCGATACACTAAGGTTGTTCCGAATCCCGTAAGTGGGCTGTCACTCCTCGCACATTACGAATATTTCCCCAATCCCTGTGATCTGCGCAAGAATACATAATGGACTTACATGTGCTCCAACGGAGCTGCAGTCTAAGTTTTCGGACCTTTCAGGAACAGTGAGGTCGTGCTTCTTTGCCTCATTCCCGGTTTTCCCTGCTCAGTGTGATTTTTCTGACCAGCAAAACGCGCAGTGAGAATTTCCGCCAGTCCAATAGTGCAATTATGCTGTTACGGTGAGTCTCTTTGTGTCTTCTCTCGAGAAGATGAGCTACCGCTAGTGCGTGATTCTTAAACAGGAATCATGATAGCTTCTCCACAACTTCCGCTTAGGCCCGACTGTGTGCTATCTATACACTCAATGCGATCTCCTACGATGCGGCTCACATCGCCGTTAATTTCTGTGAGATTTTTCAACCGGCATTCTTGAGGCGGCCGTTGGGCACCACCAATGAAATTCTGTCTGATTGGATCTCAAGACATGGCTTCGTAAAGGCTACGAGAACCACTAATGGACGAGAATCGATCCGAGAAATCGTGGCGTGAGTACGGAACCTCAGTCGAATCGCTGAGTACAGGCCATTTTCCAATCGGAGCGGATCACTCGTGGGGTTTCCTCAAGCCAATCTACGACATGCCGTGGAGGCTCGTAGTGTACCAAAAATA
Source organism: Fibroporia radiculosa (assembly GCF_000313525.1). Lineage (NCBI taxonomy): Eukaryota > Fungi > Basidiomycota > Agaricomycetes > Polyporales > Fibroporiaceae > Fibroporia > Fibroporia radiculosa. The sequence goes on along the minus strand of NW_012133443.1, from coordinate 64,130 downwards.
CTCGCAACATCTGGGAATATTGGAAGGCATGTTACGGTCAGGCTCGCGGGCTACGCGTGTGTTGTTCATGGTCCTCTAGTAAGTGGTCATGTTATTCGTTCGCACAGTGGACCGGTACTGCATATGTCAGCTTCTTGTATTTCACTTACGGTCAGAGACACCCGTCAGGAATACGGGATTCGTCAACTATAAAACCGAGAGGGAGAAATGCTGACCTCCAGGCTACTCACTAGACATGAATCGATTCCTCGTCTTCGTCCTCTTAGCCCCTCTTCTCCCTCTCCTGGCGTCTGCGGCCCCAACCGGCAGCATAGCTGGATCTGGTACGCCAGTCATCTCTGCGATACCGGCGAGCGAGACTGTTGCCCTTGCGAGTGACGACCCAAACGCTGTGCTGTGGAATGTCACCATCGACACCGACACCGATCCGCAGCCGATTCGAGGAGCTCTTGGGGCATCTATCATGGCCCAGCAGAATATCCCTCTTCAACAACTCAACCCAGATCTTCTTGCGCCGCCTACAACGGATGCAGGTGATATGTAAGTTAAATTTGGATGTCCTACTGCTACACAATGCTAAGAAGTTGAACAGTCCTAATTTGAAATGGCCCTTCTCCATGAGCTCGAATCGACTTCAAACTGGAGGATGGGCTCGCCAAACCAATAGTACAGTGGTTTCCTCGAATAAATTAGTCGATCCACCGCTAACGACGACCAATCCCAGTAAATCAACTGTCCATTGCAACCTGTAAGTTTTCCACGGCCAATGCTTGCACACACGGCTGATGGTGTCGTTAGCCATGGCTGGTGTCGATATGCGCCTGGAAGCCGGCGCAATTCGGTGTGTTATGTCCGATTCACGCAGGTCCAATCGCTTAGTATTCCTCTAGTGAACTCCACTGGCACAAGACCGCGGAGGTGAGTAGGCAATATATCGGAGCGCCTGTGCTACACTAATTTTTTACACCAGTGGGCCTATGTTTTAAGTGTACGGACACGTGTATGGACAACCCCCTCCCTACTCACATCGACGTTTACAGGGATATATGCAAGTATCGGCGGTAGACAGTAACGGTAGAAATTTCCTGGGAACAATTGTAGGACAGATCCTCTCGATCCACTCAATGGCTACGTTTAAGTCCTTCAATTGTTAGGGCCCCGGCGATCTATGGTATTTCCCGGCGGGTATCCCACATAGTCTTCAGGCCACCAACCAAACGGAAGATGGGGCCGAGTTCCTCCTGGTATGTCTTTCAGCTTCAAAACCCGACAAGTTCTAACGTCAGATAGATCTTCGATGACGGAGATTTCAGCGAAGATTCCACGTTCTTGGTAAGCGGTCAACTACGAGCCAGAGCACATTAGCTGATCACATGATAGTTGACGGACTGGCTAGCCCATACTCCCAAAGATGTCTTGGCCAAAAACTTTGGAACTACCATAGAAGCATTCAATAACATTCCTGCTCAGCAACTGTACATATTCCCCGGAAGTACGAGTTCACTTCCCATTGCATGAACGTTGCTTAAGTTGTTGTTACATTAGATTCACCCTCTCCTGATGCTGTTGCACCAGAAGATCCTCAGGGACAAGTTCCAAGCCCTTATACCTACAAATTCTCGGAAGTTACCCCCACGCAATTAGCGGGAGGCTCCGTCAAGATTGCCGACTCGACTGTATTCCCTGTGTCGACGTCGATCTCTGTCGCCGATGTCACTGTGGAGCCAGGAGGAATGAGGTGAGTATTTTGTGAATGTTCCAAGAAAAGGTAACAAACTGAAAATTTGCAGGGAGCTGCACGTAAGTTCTTCCAAAACTAAATCTACACTTCCAGTGTATTGATTATGACCAAAGTGGCACCCAACTCAGGACGAATGGACTTATTACTTGTGAGTCTCCACGAAATTATCTCATCACGCACCCTTACCCGCGATGATAGGGGTGGGGCCGCTCGGGTTACAGTCTTTGCCTCGTCAAGTACTGCACGGACATACAACTATGAGGTTTGTACAAGTGTAATCCGTCAATCTGTTGACTCAATCGCGATTAGGCCGGCGACATCGGTTTCGTTCCCGCTACATACGGTGCGTACGACTGAAGCACCACATATGAATATCATTCTTATCTACGTTTTTAGGACACTATGTTGAGAACATTGGCAACGACACCCTGCATTTCCTCGAGATCTTCAACACTGGTACGTGTGTGTTCTCTGGTTCAATTGAAGAACAAGGTCATTCACTAGAATGACTATAGCTGTCTATGCGGATGTCAGTCTAAACCAGGTGAGTACTGTCTTATTTTTCATCCGCCTGTGTATCAAATGCATAACTTCCGCATCAGTGGCTGGCATTGACACCACCTGCCATGGTGGAGGCGCATCTTGGCCTGTCTCAAAACACCATGGATCTCCTCACAAAAACAAAGGCGGTTGTAGTTGGACCGAATGGGCCTTGAGGGAGATAGTGATTCGCGATGAGGCTCTTCCTAGGACTATTTCAACGCCTTATTATCGTAGAAGAAATATTGAGTTCACGAAATTTATTGAAAGCATTTAAGCCCCTTATGCTCATATAGTGTGCCCGTTGTGCTTGGACAGCGAGGGTGGGATATACATACTAATACTTCGCAGGACTCGTGTATATTTTCAAGGACTAGACATTCAAATTATGGAGATGATACATCAGGGAAGAATTGCGACGCGTGCTCTGCTAATCGTTTCGGCCTGACAAAAGTTGTCACGACTGTCGGGACGGCCTAACACTGGGCAGGGACTTGTACCACCTGATCTATCCGGTGTACGAAATTATCTCTCTCTCTTCTCCCCTGACCTAGAACCATTGACAATGACAAGGCTAGTGTAAGATCTCATTTGCCGACGGGAATTGTTGTGAACCTTCGAGTCAATCTGAGGCTTCTTAGCTGCGTGATATGTCCGTCGTGGGTAAGGATCGTCGTTCTACCTTCGGAGCCAACAGCAAGTGATTTCGGTTTGGAATCAATTGACAGGGACATTTATTACTGGCGGGGCTTGTCCACTCGTCTCGATGTCGGATCGAGTGGAACGGTCTCCGGGCAGATGGGATTCTCAAGATGATAGATCTGCCCTTGGGCAACTCGTACATCCGTCACAACTTATCCTTACGTTCGAGACCGTCAAAGCCATGGCCAGATCGAACATAGTGGCTTTCATATCTACAGCTTGAAGATAATCAGTGCTCATGAACATGATGGCCTAACCTCAAAATAATGACATACCCGAAGTCTCCATTCGATGATTAGACTTAAGCATAGAAATTTGGCAGTCTTGCGACAATTGGAATAATCAACACAAATTCATCAGCATCATTTCAATTCGTATCCTAAGTCCAGCCGGGGGCGTTGGGTATACATACACTACGGCACGAGGAAGACTAATAGCGCACATACATGACGGGCAAGACCTTGACCATGAGAGCTACAAGATACACGAGTGGGAGAAAATCGGAGATTAGCGTACAGAACCTAGGCGGAGAACGCATAAAGCATCAGACGAAATAGATGTAATACAGTCACCGTGTCAAAAGAAGCGGTCGGAAACTCGGAACCCATAAGCCCGGACTTTCCCTAGCCTCAGGTCATGGATGAGTGACCTCCGTAACGCGTTTGTAAAAACATCGTGACCAATCCAATGAGTCATGAGCCGTGATGCTTGGAACAGCTCATCAAGCTTGCTACGTGCCACAATGTAAGGAGGAAATGAGAATCTAAATGGTGCAAGTAAGCCATTCGTACCTGCGTCAGAGGTTCGAGAACTGGATATTTACCAACCTAATTCTCACCACCTACATCTGATGTCAAACACAGGTTAGACAAGACTTAAATTCCATGTATGCGAGCCCCACCATGATCCCCGAGTTTGGTACCGGCGGTCTGCGCACGATCCTGCAAGTTGTTCACAGGGTCTTCATTGTCGCGTGAAGAGCTAGCGCTGTGAACACTTGTCTCCTCAATCTTATTGGAAATGTGGGATTTGGCAGTAGTAATAGAAGCAACAGGATCGAATAGGTTCCACACTTTTGGTGGGCGTATTTTTATCGGACTACTAATGTGATCCGCCCTTTCCCGAAGGCTTTGGGACAATTCTTGAATGTCCCTGTTTAGTTCGAGACTATGTCCAAACCTATATCAAAGAAATGCAACTCTAGCACTGAATCTTAATCAACAATGGTTATGCTCACCTGTATATTTCTTCACTATTGAGTTGGATAAAGAATCTACCAGTAAGGTGTTGATCTGTGATCCAATCCTCCAACTCTGTCGTGGAGCGGAGCGAGAGCCGTTTCATATAACTTTTCACGTGTTCTTCAGTCCAGTCTGATGGATCCTGTCGGAAAGCATTCAAGCAAGAAAAGCGATAGCGTGAGTGTAGAAACTCACACGTGGACGGTCGGAAACAAGGCAAAGCATCTGGGTCTGCTTCGAACTTTCCGACAATGTCCGTCGATAGCCCAAGTACGCCGTTGAGGGCGTGAGAGACATATCGAATAACGATCTGCCTGGAAGGACACTACTTCTAGAACGAGTCTTTTCGGAAAGACCAGGGGACGATGTGTGAATTCGTTCAAGATACATGATGCTTGGTGTTCGGTTAGCTGTTGCACTCATTACTTTTACAGACCATTCTAGTCAATTCGCATACAGACCTGGAGGCCACGACCACGCTTCTTGTATACGTCTGAGGCTTTGAGAACACTTGACAATTCTGGGGACTTCCACGTATTGTGTCTCGCGTACAATTGAGGAATCAAGCTGGACCTGTGGATGTTGTGCGGATGTGACCGGGAGAAAGATAGCAAGGTCTCCTGTGCAGCTGTGGGTCCTTGCGCCACATCCTTTTATCTCGGCGCCTGGGACGCAAGGCTTTCCCAATAAGCTCAAGGTAGGCGATACAACACCCCATTCTGGGTCAACCATGCAGAAGATGACTAACGCAGCTATACAGTCACCGTTCAACAAATTAGAATCACCTACTGCGGATGCTGATTCGACTGAGACAACAAATCGCACGCATTATGACAGTACAAACAGGCTATCCCTCGTCCGAAAAAACTATGTCTTATGTCTGCGAAAGCAACGACTAGAGCCTTCGACCGCATAACTGCGAACGAAAGCACTAGGCTAACGCAGGAATAAGACAGGGCACAATCGCAACAAGTCTACACGTCGGAATACATGGAGAACAATTACGAATGCACGCAAAGTGAAGAGTCCTGCGCCAGACATGAACAAGAGCAGCCATAGAATTGCACTAGAATCGTTTGCAAAGGAGAGCTCGAGGAGGTACGAGTCCAGAATCTCAAACGTCAGCAGAACGAATGAGCGCTCAATATATTTCGGTCGGAGTTTTGATTTACGCTGGCTGCCGTGGCACCCATCAGGTAGTAGATTCGTTTACATCCTGTTACTATAAAGATCTAGCTTTGAAGCTTGAAGAATGGCCCTAGCGAGTGGAACTTGAAGAGATGGCCCTTCAGTGTATCTCGAGAAAAATCGCGATTTTACGTGTTACTGCAGTTCTCGGTAAGTGGGATAGCACTCGAGTTCAGTGAAACGCCGCCTCATACAGGCTACAGCGGCCGCGTTTTAATCAAGGTAGTGAAGTCTATCCTGTCCAATCGATGCACAGCGACACGAAACTTGTCGACGCGTGGTCCTTCTATTATCTGTGAAATGAAAACCCAATGCGAACGTATTAACAAAATCAAGACAATCGCGCCCGCTTCATTTGAGTATGGTCAAATACTCAATTACGGGAAACCTGGCAGCATCACCCGAGGTGATGACCGTTGGGTCAGCCTCTTTTCAAGAGCAGCACTGAATCGGCGGACGTTCACGCAGCGTTTTGTGGACGTGCGCTCAGCAAGTCAGCATGCCCGCCTTCAAGTTTTTCAACATTTTCGTCGCTGCGCTGCATTCACTCCGTGCTTTGTGGTCCATCTTCTCTTTTCATAAGTGCACCTCCCCTGTGGAACTTGATCTCGAGGCTACCATAGTCTCCTGTGCTCCGGCCACGCTTTTCATGTCGTCACTTAGAGACAAGTCTGTGCTGGATCGCAGTCAAGCAGCGTACACGTCTACTCCACACATCTATGGTGAGTTTGTGCACATTTCGGAATGTTTTAAACGTTCATACTAACACAAGTTTGCATGCGACCCATCAAGATGACGGTCTAAACCAAGGCCATTCACCCGTTGAAAACACCGCAATTACATGGCGAGTTGTCTATATAAATTTCTCTTCCAGATGGACTCTAACTCAGCAGCTGGCAACGTCATCAATGATGCCACCGCACCTTTGATATTATTTCCCATTTTTGTTGACAGTCCACCAGCTCAGTTGATACCCAATCTTGGATCCTCTTCGCAACGATGCCCATCTCTTTGCTCATCGGTTGCATCTGTCGCATCCTTGTCGCCGCCACAAACACCTGCATTGTCACCCACTGCGAAGAGCCTTCCTAAAATTGCTGTCTCAGAGGAGGTACTAGCTGGTACTGGTTCCGCCGCCATACAAGAGATCGTGGACCCTCGGCTCCTATCACCGATCTCCTTTCGTCTTTCTCGTGGTCTGCGATCAGTTAGTGTCATTCAATCGCCAGAGCACCCTGAGCTGTTCGCTGATTATGAAAGCGGAGTCGATCCTTTCGGCGTTAGTGCGGATTCTTACTTTGTCGACAAGATCCCACATATGAAGATCATGAAAGGAGTCGATCGTTCACACCTCTACGACTTCAGCGTCTACACCAGCGGTACCACGACCCCTGGGCACGGTGACGAGACCGTGGACTGGTACCGTATTTCCTCTATGGGAGGTAAAGACTTCTACAACCTCGCGCTCATCTTTCTTCCTCACGCATCCTCCGCTAAAGCCCCGACTAGAGAATATGCCTCTGAAACAATGTTTTGTGACGCATCGTGCGACGGTCCTGAGACTCATTTATCGCCATCGCTCAAACAAGGCGTGCCGCGTGATGTGCAGAAAGGTAAATCGTTCATTCGGAGCCACAGTCGCCAGCATCCAACACATGCTTTTGAAGCTGTCAAATATCCCCTTATACAATCTTCTTCATCGCCACGCGCAACATCTCCGATTCTCTCAACCAGGACGCCTGAGATTCAGGAGAAACGGCAATCACGACAGCTTGAAGATATCATCTCGCTCCTGGACGCAACCGGAATCATCACTTCTGAGCCGCCTCCGGATCCGCATGACGCCTCAGGGTCCCTGAAGAAGCAAATTTCCGCGAAGGGTCGAGAATCGATTATGGGCCGACGGGAGTCATCGTGTCAAAGTGCGGAAGGTGATGGTTTCTTCAAGATACCGGAGGCAGATGTCTTTCGGCACGGAGATGAAGAACCACAGCTCAAATATGCTATCTAGGCTCTTCGCAATGACTTACCTGTACCGTGTCAATTCCTGTGTCGCCGCCGACCCAACTCCAAGCGCTCATCGCCAATCTATATCTTCCCAAATCACCAGTCACCTCGTCGATCTGTTAGAAGCTGCCAGTATATTTTTACTCTATGATTGTGCCTCTCCTATCTCTCTCTGCTGCGACTGGCGATGCCCGCTCGGCATCCTATCCAAGCCTGTGAATAAGACTAGTCTATCTGTCCTCGGTCATATCCTACGACCAATATTCACTATCTGACTTCTGTCTGATTTGCTCCGTGTCTCACTCTTACACACTTGCTTCTATCGGTAGCCTCTGGTGATTGATACCCATGCTGCTCAGAACACTATGCCTGGTCTATTCATGTGGTATTGCTACTTCCTTTGCTTCTTTTTGGCGCCAATGGCAAAACCTGTCCCTTGTATTGCACGCTCTCTACGATCACAGTTATATTCCTCTGCGCTACATTCAAGCTTTCTATGGTAGAGATGTATTTGTGCTAGCATTGTCTTTAGCCTGTCAATCGGTCTTAATGAAATTAGTAATTAATTGTTTGAATTCATTGGGTCTGCATCGTGCAAGGCGCGTCAGTGGAATATAAAAAGATACAAACGGCGGAAGTTACTTCTCAGCGTGAACTGTAGGTAGACGTCGTGAGAATTTCATTTTCGTGAGCAAGGAAATTACATACCCCAGTGTCCAGTGTCCAGCTGTTCTAAGGTCATTTGGGGGAAGAACTCCCGCGCAATGGGTACATTATGTTTGTTGATGTATCTGGTTGCAGTGTGATCAGAGTCGGAAAGAAGGTAGGCGCCAGATACGACCTACTTGCTCTTCATGCCCTTGATGAATAGAGTAGGACCATTCCAGATCCGTTCCCCTGGCTCGTACGGGAATAGGCCCATCTCCGATATGTTCCTCCCAATGATATCGAGTGGGATCTGAAACTGGAGGGGTTCATGGGCAGAGTGCGATGCCTTGAGATTTGTAAGGAGAAACGCGCGCGTCATTGAGTCCTACTCATCTACGATTATCAAAACCATACATGGGGCGGTAGATGCTAGACGGAGGGTTAGACGCACAGGCTCATACGGGGTCAGCAGCGCTTGCGCTTCTTTCCTGGTGGTGACTTTGCTATCTTCAATCTTCTTGAGGGCATCTACATAATTGACAAATTCTGAAGACAGTGCGCCTCTCGCGGGAGAAATGTCTGCAATAATTAAGTTCG